>NC_135497.1:161644068-161787542 GCF_052857255.1 Amblyomma americanum
CAGGTTTTGGTCAGAAGTTTCATGCTGTGAAGACTAATATCAATGCACGCATTACAAACTTGCTCGCATTGCTGATATTTACAAGACAGCTGATTAATGTTTGTATTGAAGAGAAGTCACTGTAAAGTGCCACCCTTTGAAGCTCCACATTTTGTGTAATCAGAAGAGCTGAGTCCACAAGCTGTGGTAAATTTCTAGCATTTTTAATTTCATAACCTCTAAAGCTACCATGCATTTGACCTAATGCATAAAAAATTCAGACTGCTAGAAGCTTCTTTTTTAGGTTGCGCATAAGGATTTCCGCTTTTGTAACAAAGCATGCTCTGTTACCAGACATGATGAGAAAATAAGGTGCATTCATTATATTTCAGAATTTCAAATAAAGAATCATTGGAATGTCTTCCAAGGAAATTTCTTTATTGAAGTTTAACAATAAAAGCAAGGTGGATATCATTTAATTGTTTGTCTTCTGATTAAATTTTAATTTTTATTGTGATTTTTGCATTTCTAATTATTTAAATTTGTAATGCTAACTTTGGCTGGCTTTAATCTAGATGGGATGACACATTGACAGTTAAATTATTCTTAATGAGCATAGTACAGATTAAGGAGGTTAGAAAAAAATTTGGTAGCTTTGACAAACACTTTGTGTCTGAGCTAGAATTACTTTTATGCCATGAATGCTTGTTTTTGGATTGGTGTGGCCAAAAATTAGACTCACTTATTTTAAAATATGAGTGATTGAGTCATTGCCATGACTAGTAGCTTTTGCAAGATTAATGCAATATATCTAGTAAATCAGTTTTGTAGAGGCACACCTTAGTGGATAGCTGTAGAATAATTTCTACAACTTGAGGTTCTTTAACGTCCTCCAAAATCTCTGTACATGCCTGTTATTGTGTCTGGACCAAGTTGTATCAGTATTGCTAGAAACCTGAAGAAACAATTGATTTTTTAAATTACAGATTGTACTGTGCTACTTTGAAGACTGCTTCCATCCAACTCCTGTTTACCTGCTGAAAACCCTCTTGGCAGGGAATTCGATCAATGGTCCTGCAATCATCATTGATGACAACTGGTATGGATGCTGGTGTAATAATAGTTAAATATTTAAGATGTCAACTAAGAAAAAGTATGCTCTTTGTAATTAGTAAACTAGCTTTAAGACTGGCCTTTGCAGAGGCTGAATTGCACAGGTGGTGAGCTATTGAAATGAAATGACGAATGATAAAAATATTCTCATTTGAATTTAATAAAAAAGATAAAAATTTTGGAGTTCCAGGTGTTGCTCGTGTAACAAGTCCATAGTGATTTTTCACATCTGAAAAACATCATGTTGTCTTATCATTTTTCTCTTAAAACTGAAAATCCCGGGCCTAAATCAAATCAATTGATATGAAAAAATTAGACCCAGAGTTACATAAGGGAGTTCATTGAGCTGTTATATTAGCCAGTTTATTTCTGTGTTGCTGCCCTTATTTGATGGCAGTTTGTAATTTTAGGGAAGGCGAAATGGCAATCAAGCACTTCCTATAGCTAATGTCTTCTGTTGACTATAAATAGCTTCGCTTTGTAACATTGTGGAATGTGTGTCAGAGATAAAGTTCATCAAATTCATTGCTAAAATCTACATTGTGGACCGCAAGAATTAGGGTAAAATCTATCTTAAAGAGAGTCTGCAACATTTACAAAAATACAATAAGCTCCCACTTAAAACTCGACAATCATGATATGAAATAGTGCAAAGCAGAACATGCACAAAATATCAAAACTGTTGAAAGCTATTTATTTAGTCACATACAAGAATATACAAAAAACGTATAACAGGTTGCCTAGTTCGTTTACTTTAGCAGCCTAGGCAGCTGCCTGTATTTTCCAAAAGTGTCAATAATTTTTTTTTGTTTGAAGTATCCCATGGAAAGGTGCTTGCTAGTGAGGTTGAGTGAAGTTTCTTCTTTGATGTTAGCTTTGTTTCAGACTTGGCGACAGCATTCATGTAGCAGTGTCATATTCTTGAGCTACATCAACTTGTTTTTGGGAGCTGTCGTGGTGGCTCAGTGGTTATGGCGCTTGGCTGCTGACCCGAAAGGCGCGGGTTCAATCCCGGCCGCGGCAGTAGCATTTCGATGGAGATGAAATGCTAGAGGCCCGTGTACTGTGCACGTTAAAGAACCTCAGATGGTCAATATTATGCGGCTCCTTCTACTACGGCGTCTCTCATAGCCTGAGTCGCTTTGGGACGCTAAACCCACCCCATAAGCCAAACGAAGTTTCTTTTTGGCTGTTGGGTTTTAAGCAAGTTCAATATGGAATAGTGCTCCTGTTTCATGTTTATATCAATTTTCATCAGTGCCTGCACTGTTATATATTGTCAACTGTCCCCAAATTGGCCATGTAGAAATGAATGAGACCAGAAAGAAAAAATTGGCGGGCGATCATAGAATGTGATGCTGCAAATCTGCATTAGCAGTATTGGTTGCACATTTTGCTGTTACTGATGACATTCCATTTGAGTCTGAATTTTATTGCGCTGTCGCCTTTTAAATTCGCTGCTACGTAGGCTTCTGGAGGGTGGAGGTGGGTAGTAGGTGGTTCTGGTGCAGCCTCACATGGTGAGGCTTCATATGCCACCACTGTTTTGGGGGGACTCTATTGCTCTAGTTGATAACGCAATAAAAGAAATCTTGCTGGGTAATTCATACTTCACTTGGATTAGCTTACTGCATAGTGTTTTCATTTTTAAGCAGTAGGTACCTTCTCATGGCGCTTCTCTTAACAAAGCTTCTACAAAGAAGTAGGTAAGCCATCATCTATGCTTGGAACTGCATGAGAGCTCCTCTGTTATCCAGGTGACCTTAGACTTGTATTGGCGAAATGGGCTCCCACTGAAGCTGATTTATTACAGTGCTAGCTGTACAAGAAATGACAGCCCGTTTCATGACATTCAGTGTCCGCACAGGTGCACCTATATAAAGGATAAGCACTGGTGCTGAGCAAGGGTAGATTGACCTTTGCACAGATGTGCACCTGTGCACCTTTGTGGATGGACACACTGCGGTGGTTTAGTGATTAATGCGCTTGGCTTCTGAGCTGAAGTACCCGGGTTCATTCTCGTTCACAGCAGCCGCTTTTCAATGGAGGTGAAATGTATAAGTTTCCCGTGTGCTGTGCAATGTTAGTGCATGTTAAAGAATCTCCTGGGTGGCCTAAATTAATTCAGAGGCCTCCACTACGATGTCCCTCATAGCCCATGTGTGTTTCGGGGCGTTAAACTCTACAATTTACAATTTGCCTGTGTGGACGGGATGGATGGACAGACAAAAACAGACACTGGAGACTGGACTCAGGAAAGCAGAAATGCAGCCATGTTATGCATTTCATGCATTCACAAAACTTATGATTGGCTGCTTGCTTAACTGCTCTTGCTTGTTGCTTGCTACAACTGTCAGCAATGTTACTCTTCTGCTTTGGCCACTTGAAGGGCAGTTTGAAGGGCTAGGGCAATGGCTTCAAGCGTGACACTTCGCTAAACTGACTAAAAACACTTTGGGTCCAGCTCAGTTGTTTGTTTGTTAAACTTAAATATTCACTGCTGTGAAATATGTTGAACTGAAATATTATTACACGGGATGGATAGGGAAACTGCTTTTTAGTCTGAAATATTTGTTAGAATCGGTTTCACTCAAGTGAGAGTTTACTGTGAATGGAAGATGTATTTCTCCAATTAAGTTAAGGGACAATAAAAATTACAATTACTGTCGATTGCTGTAAGATTCAAGTGCGATAGGAGGTTATGGTAGTAGAAAAACTGTGGTAATTTTTTATTGCAGCCTTAAAATGCTCTGTTTGAAGCGTTCAGTGTTGCTTCAGTATGAATACACATGGTGCACCATGGATCTCTAAAACAAGGCATTCATAGAAGACTCTATTTGGCCCTTTGATATGCCATTTTTGTTTCCATTGAAAATAATATTTTTCTGCATATATGGTATAGTGAGGCTTTAAGAAAGAAAATCTGTTAGTTTTCCAGTGCAAAACACTAGTGGTTAATTTTTTGCGGGGATGTGCAAAATTTTGTAAGTATCATAATTGATGAAAATGCCGCGACTTGTAAAGTAAACACCCGAAGAACTGTGGAGATAAGTCTTATTTCAAAGGTGCACATTACGCTTTAAATTGGGAGAAAAAAAATGATGTTACTACTGTCAGCAAAGCATGTCTGCACAAAAATGGTGGATGACCAACTGGCCAGGTCACTGTTATGCAAAATAATGTTTACTGTGTTTGTTATATGGCATAAAAAAAGCACTTCATCTGCAACATGAAGGAGAAATTCACTTGAAACAAAGAAATCACTGCTAGGGGCAGTCTACTCTCAGAAAGAAGGTGCAAGTTCGCTTTGTACACGTTTGTGTATATAGGGTTCAAAGGGTTGCTTGTGTGTCCAGAAATTGCAGCGACTCATGCATTTCCAGAGTGGCTGCGCCTGTGTGAACTTGAATTTACTGCACCAACATTGAATAGATATTCTCTTTGTTCCTTAAATTGCTTTTTAAAACCGGCTGCTTATTTTGTAAATGGTCTGAAACTGAAATGTTTTTCAGCGTTTTTAAAAAAACTGATTTTTTTAGGGAACTGTGAATTACTGCATTTTTAATGCTATAATGATGCTCTCAGTTGGATGTTTTTTTACATGTATCTGCCATAAAACTTGTGTCATCTAAGGCAGCAAATACTTAGCACCCAGACATACTGTTGCATGTGTCTTATTGCTGTTCAGAAACTTTTTTTTAACATTGTTTTTGAGTGTGAAAAATTAGTACGCTAAGTATGAAAAATTCTGTAAACTGCAGTCATTATTTTGAAACTACATTTAATTTTGACTGTAGATTTCCTGACTTTTATTAAACTGCAGCATAGGTTTGACTTTCTTGCAGTTTTTTTGCTGGCTGTAGTCTCGTGATGATCTGAAATGTTGAAACGGGTTTTCTCTCTATTTCATTTCTTCCATGGCAGCACAATCGTTGTAGAGCCCTTATGCCGTGCTCAGGTCCTCAAGCATGGAGATATAAGCATTGAGGTAATGGTTTACTTTTCTGTATATGTACTTTCATTCTTGCTAACACGATAGCATTATGGGTCTCATTCAGTGGAAAACCCAATGTCAGCGGCGGCTAGAGCGAAAAATCCCCAGTGAAGCAGGTGGTCTACCTGCCATCTAAGTTACGTGACCTAGTGACGTCATCACAACCTGCCTGCTGTGGCAGGTTGTGCCCCCACCATATTGTGAGCAAACTGGCCGCCATAGCAGATGGCAGTTAAATTAATGATTGGACATGAGCGATTACTCGGGAAGAGCAGCCTGGGTATTGCAAACCACACCGGTGGCTGTGTTTGAAACAGCCACCTGCCGAGGCAGTGGTGCATCACTTAACCGCTGCACTACTGCGCCAGGAGTGGCAGGAGGAATGTCTGCGATCGATGAATGCAAAGTAGAGAATGACTAGTTCTGCATATACGGGCATTTACCCATTAATGCTATGCGTCATACCCTTTAGTGGAATTGGGTGTCCCTCCAGTTGTATGTTTTTCCTTATGATCAGAATGAGGCTTAACACACTAGGATACAAATACCAAATCTTCTAGAGAGTTATGAATGAGTGGTTTTCAGGTGAGAGCCCATGAACTCTTTGGGGTATTTTCAGTCGCTTCTGGGTTCTCCCAAGCTTGTGTTCTTCGCTGAAGCCGCCTATACTCCTCAGCTCATTGATAAGACTTGATGGAGGCACCTGTCCTTGTTCAAGCCAAGCAAAAAATTTGACTCGAGCTTATTTACGGGTTTTTAAACTCAAAGCCTTGTTGAAAGTGTAATGGCATAATGCATGGTGGACTAGTGAAATGAACTGGTGCATTATTTCTTGGATTGCTTGTTGTTTTGTTAACAAAGTAACAATCTCAAAAATTAGCACAGTTGATGGGCATAATTGTGTAACTTGCCCATTGCTGTTGTATTACTTCTGCTGCCTGCTTCCTTAGGCTCCTAAACCTCATTCGCTGGGCCTCTGATGCATTCGTAGTTGAGAACATGGAGGCTTGCTGAGGGTAGTGACCAAGCTGGACTGTTCTGAAATGTGGCCATGCCTATTTAAAGCAAGTAGTTGTTGCCTCATCCAGCCCCCTTCGCCAGAAGCTAAAAACATCAGCTTCTCCTGAAAAAAACAAAACAAAAAACATCGGGCTATGTTACTGCACTGCTCTAAACCAAATAGTCTCGTTAATATGGGGTAATCATTTGTTATCTTCCTCTAATGCTCTTTGGATGGAAGTTAATACATGCCAGGCTGTTATTTTATTTCATCAACTATATTTTATTGCTGAGATTTTTAAGGATGTCATAAACCACTTTTTGTGTTTTTATTTTGCAATGATAGGTCTCATCAATGAGTACTGCATAATACTGTCTTTGTACTTGTGCCACCTCTTTCTGTTTTCAGTTTCTTTCTTCACCTATTTTTTGTTCACAAGTATGTGTTTAAATGTGCGTTTTAGCTGTTATTCCTTGTCTTGTCATTCCTTGTCAAAATAAAACATTTAATTTCCAAAAGAAAGTGCAGTAGTAAAAATAGCATGCAGAATGTCAGTCTGGATAATTGCAATTTGCTTTGTTAGTATTGTGTTAGAAGTCTGTTTGGATATGTGTAATATTCATTAAAAAAAATTAGAAACTGTTACATTTCATTAATTTTCCCTGGTGAACTTTGGGAAAACATTGAAAAAGGTCATGATATCTTTATGGGATATACTAATCTGTTACCATGTCATCATTAAGTCTGTACAGAATAAAAGAATAAAATGTTATGTCATTGCTAACAGAAGTTTTCAGCATGTCCATGTTATCTTTTAATGCAAGATTTGGATTTTTAATGATAGGTAATTGAAACTTATTGAAGGTAACTGAAGATGAAACATGCATTTCGTTTGATTTGAATGTGTCAGTGTGCTGCTTGTGGCGGGAGGAGGTATTAGGAACATATTTCAGACCTGAGGCATTTGAAAGTTAAAATGTTATTTTTCTCTCTGAAGTACAGTAGATGTTAGTGGGTTAACTGTGCTTTAACAAACCATGAAATGGTGATGCCTTCCTCCTTTTATGGTACACAATGATCCTGCAACATGCAACATGCAGTGCTTACTGTGCAGTTTAGAGCTGTGTTTTTTTAACATGAGATGCACTTTTTGGAGAAAATTGGGTCACTTAGCTGTTTGTTTGCATGACAGGTCGGCAAATCTAAGAGGAAGAGGATTGGACTGGAGTTGGATGCTGTGCGACTTTCCCTGTTCTCTCATCGCTTTATGAGCATTGCTGAGCAAATGGGAAAGTGAGTATGCTTTGTACAGTGGGGATTCTTTCTGTTTTTAGAGCTCATTATGGTGTCAAGTTATTCTCAATTTTGTTGTACATGTCATTATTGCTAATTAGCATTAGGTAGCTTTAATTTTGTCTTCTTTTTCTACTGTAGTAGTGGAACATTGGTTCTTTTCTGCTGTAGTGTTGGGGCAGTGATCTGTTGTAAAAAAAATGACAAAAGAGCTGTAAAGTGTCTCTAAAAAGTATGCTCATCTGAAATATGTAACGTAAAGGAAGAATGAAAAAAAAAAAGTGGTTCATAAACCATCAGCATCATTTTCTTAATTCTGTCTAGTGGGCTTGGCCAATGTAGCTCTTGTATGAAAAATGGCATTGTGAATGAACATATAGATGCTCCAGCTCGTGCTGTTTAGCTTGAATGCTGTAGTATTACAATGAATATCAAGTTGTTAGAGCGTTTTGTGTACTAGTAAAACTTTACTGTCCGGCAGAATGTGTGAATGAAAAGTTGTATGTTCATATTCAAAAAAGCAGCATGAAAGGTCTGTGGGCATGAATGAAAACAGTACTTACAGGCTCAGGTCCTATTACCATCCTTTTCTCCATCATTCTTTTGTGTTCTAAATTTGAATAAGTTTACTGACCATTATTACACATTCCAAAGTGAAGAAACCAATCAAATTGCGAACTTATTTTGAGCACTCTTCTAGATTTAGTCATAAGCTTACAGAAACAGTGTAAATGTTTGTGATGGCATGTTTTGCATCACTGCATATTTATGTGTACGTATGTGTGTGCCCTTTCAGCTTGCTTAAATTCACTATATATCCGAAAGTGAATTTTTTATTTAGTACAAGTGCACATTTCACATACTATGTTCCTTGCAGGATTCTTCAAAGAACATCTGTATCAACAAACATTAAGGTACAGTCCCATTTTTCTTATTGTCTTTGAGAGTGGACTCGAGGAAGCAATTGAAAATGAAGCTTGAGCGTACATTGATTTTTATGCAGTTGTTGACTTCTACCAAAATAAACGGTGCCTGTGACAACATAAGAATTGATGTCGAAAGAAAATGTTTGTAAGAGTCAGTCATTTGGAAATGCTGTGGGATATATATACTGGAATCTAACTGGACAAAATTGGAGCAATACCTTTCTTTTATTTTATGCTAGCTTGACAAAATACTTTTGCTGCTCACAGTATTTGTATCCTTTTTTAGCATTACATACATGCTTTTATTGTCAAAGGATGAACCTCATGCTTTGAGCATGCCAAGTTGCTGACTGTCTGGGCATCATATTAGTGGCTTGATGGAAAATGCTTAGTTGTAAGCTGTACAAATGAGACAAAATTGCTCAAGTTGTAAATGGTTTTTTTCCTTTGTGAATGGCATATATGTCAATATTAAGGTTATAAATAAAAATGTCATCATTCCTTCACAGACGTTACATTTCTTGCAGATGTTACATTTACTCAATTAGGTGCTCATTGAAATTGACTTAATCAGCCTCATCTTCCACATTCTGGTAATTTTTTAGTCTTGAAGCACATTTGATGAAATGGCACTTAATTTTTGGAGAGGTATCCTTAGGTGTGCTGTGTATTAGTAGTTTGCAAAAAAATTTTACTTATGTAGGAATGGATTAGTCATTGGATGAAAAAATTTGTCGAGAATGTTAGTCACTTTAAGTGGAGTGCATTGGCATTGCATTTAACCGCAGCATTACCTTTTGACTTCCTTATGACAAGCAACAGAATGGTTTGCTGTCTTTACCTCCCATGAGTATGTAATTATAATTACTAATAACCATGAATGTAGCTTTTTAAATTGTTTTGTGTTGCATTTAACCATTACATGGTGTACAGTTTCACTAGTGTACAAACAAAACATTCTGTTTGGTAAGTTGTTCAGTGGCCTATGAGTAAAATCATTTGGTAGTCATTTCAGAGTTATCGGAACAAAAACAAAAAGTCAGTTTTCTATTTGGGATTGTACTAATGAGCTACTGCTTTCATTGAAAGCTGTGCAATTCTAGTATTGATCCAAAAATTTTGTAATAGGTTTTATTGCATTTTGAAACACTTCAAGCAATAAGCTTCATATACTTGCTTAGACATTCTTTCATGAAATGTAATTGGAAAAGATGTTTGTGTTCATTGAATTCTATCGTTGTTCCCCACATAGGACAAATTATTTTTCTTGCATATTAAATGCGGAAGCATTGTTATGGGTCAAGGCCTGTTCAAATTACAGTGACATTTTCTCTAAAATTTGGGAGTTATGAGCCTATATTTAGGCATACTATATTTGTTCATTTTATTTAGTAAAATTTGACCTTAGTACCACATGTACATGATGCATGTCTGACTGTTCATACTTTAGGAGTCGGAAAGTTACCTAAAGCTGGCACACTCAGCAGAGTCTTATAGCCGTGATGCTAGTTCTGGATAATACAATTTTGGACTCAAGCACATTTTTGGGTTATTTGGGTGATAGCTTGCTCTTTTGTACAGACGTCCAGAACATGATAGGTGGTTTCAAAAATTTTATTAGTAGCATCTGTACTGCTTGTACTGTAACTTTGTAGTAGGTTGTTTGTGTGGTTTTTCTTAGCTTCTTCATAATGTATATTTCATGAAAAATGATGCCAAAATGTTGAAATATCTTGTGGTTTTACATTGTATCAAATAAGGAACTAGTAATGTACTTGATAGGCTGCTGCTGTTAAAAGCTATGCATATGGTACTGAGCAGTGCTTGATTAACTGCACTTGTTTTGAAGAAAAGCTGCTAACTCATGATGAGCTGAGCTTGTTGTTAACTGCGAAGAAGCTGCAAGGTGTTGTGGCTTGCTTGTATTTGCTTGTGTTAGAAATAGGTTACAACGATGCAAACTTACGATGCAGGAAAGACTTGATTTTTCCTGTGCACTTTTTGGTCCTGATGGTGGCCTTGTGTGCAATGCACCACACATCCCTGTCCACCTTGGAGCCATGCAAGAAGCTGTCCAGTACCAGGTAATTATACTGCTTTCACTTTTAGGCATGCAGTACAGTATTGCTTTTTGTCATGTGGCAGCTTGTTAAGCCCATAAGTTCCACTTTTAATTTTGCATGTGCAACAACAAATGAGCAGTATCTCATTAAAAATGAGCCAAATGCTGAAACAGAGCTTATGAGAGATTTTTTGCGTATGAGGTGTGCTCTAAGAGAGGATATGGCCTACACCGCGGTCAGACGAGAATGAACCAATTTGGGTACACCTCGCCCTTAGAAAGAATGCATTTTGAATAAAAAAAAATGCAAGTGCAAGTCATGTTTTATTCAGTATGAGCCTAATCCAGATCAGTAAGCAAATAGTAGAAGGCTTACTAGGACATCGCATGTGTCAGCAAACTGTGTACTGCGCTGATCATTTGCCATGCGAATACTGTGTTCTGAGTGGGCTATTTCGGTTTTTACACTACATATTTGTGATGGAGGTTAACAGGCACGAAGGAATAGGTGACCAGAAATGTTCAAAGACCCAAGAAACAAATTACAAGTGCCGCACAAAACATATGACTAAAGCAGGGCTTCTCAGACTGGGTCCTGTGAAATGTTTTGGCTGCTTGGGACGCTTTTCATGCTCCCTGAGCACCAAAATCCACAGATGGCTCAGTCTCCATGTTTTCTGTATCACTTTATTTTGGAACTAATACTCTGAATGCTTGCATCATACAGTTTTAGTATGTAGCCAGTCATAACTGAATTAGGGAATTCTTATGTGGCGGGGGCTGTGTCTTTAAGCAGGAAGATATGGAAGCCAAACCAGATAGGGTTCCTCAGTACCTTTTGTAAGCTGGTAAGGTTTCCTGAGGCAGAAATATTGAGAAACCTTTGACGCATTCGTGGCGCTGCCCAAGCGTACTCTCAAGAAGGACGTGCTTGCTTTAAGAAGTGAATGAACGTGCAGGTAGGAATGCCTGCAGGCACATATAGGAAATATGCATACACAGGAAAACCACTACAGCTGCAAGCCCTGGATAACCTGCTCACAAAGAATGTTGGGACAACAAGAAACAGCATGATTCCCTGCAGGAATTTTTTAGTATCATAAAAGGGAATCATGGAATGAGATAAAGAGACTTGCATGTTTAGTCTCTGGTGCACCCAGCGATGTGGCAGGTCCACTGTGGATACCTAGCTGAGGTTGTTTGAAGTCAAGTAGGTGTACCATGAGCAGTAGATGTATGCCTCTCATCCACTTTGTTCCTTATGTTTATTCCCACAGTGTTTTAAGCAAAGGCTGTGCTCATCTTTTTCTTTCTTTGTGTATGATGTGCAGGTTGCTTAAAGCAAAATACTGAAAACTAAGTGATACAACTATGCTGCATCATACCTATATGAGCCAAATGCCATCTTTAGACAACAATTGCTACAAAAAAATCCTCTTAAATTTGGTAATATATTTGGTTTCTAATATTGTGGTAGATCATTTTGCACATGTAAAGAACATGTAAAATTTCTCCAGAATTGTTGACCATTGGGTGTCTGTAAGACTTTTGCTTTTTTCTTGATCTCTGTTAACATGCATTTGGCTCACTTTAAAAAAATTCCTCAAACACACACATGTTCATTTACAACTAATGTTGTAATACATACCGTATTTACTCGAATGTAACGCGGCCACGATTGTAACGCGAGGGTCGACTTTTCGGGTGTGAAAAGGGGGAAAAAAAACAAAAACTATGATTGTAACGCGAGTGTAGACTTCGGGCGTGCGACAGAAAAACCGAAAGAACCCGAATGTGACGCGAGGAACTGACATCGCACAGTTCTGAGGGTCAAAGACAACTTTATTGAAATACAAGCCGAACAGACATTCCTATACACCCTCATCCTCACGGCAGTTGTCGCCGTCATTGTCATCATCACAGCTTGACTCTTCTTTGTCATGAGCTGCCTCCCACAGCAGGTCGTCCTCGCTTCCGTCTAGAGCATTTGAAATTGAGCATTTCTTAAATGCACGGTAGCCCAAATCATCAGGCAGCCCGTACCAGGCTGCTGAAACCCAGTGGGCAACGGTAGACGCGCTTGGGCATTTCAGCCTACCTGCAGGTGTTGCTGTTGATCCGCTTTCAGTCCATTCCCAGTATAATTGTCGCAAGCGATCCTTGTAGGGCTTGTCCATCATGCAAACGTCCAGAGGCTGGAGAATGGAGGTCATGTCACCCGGTATTCGGTCGTTCCAGCGACATTGGTGGCGCCACGCAGCCTCTTCCTGAGGCGGCGAGCCGGTGATCGCTCTGCACGGTGCGTGCAATCGCAGTGGTTTGGAGCCAAAGATACGCGTCAAAAATGAACATATTCTCTTATTCTACAATCTGCGGACATTCCAAATATCAAACATGTTGTTTCTGCCAACACGTAAAGAGTTCAAAAAGCAGTGATTAAGTTCATTCTGCAAGTTGGTAACGAGTTTCAGTCCAATAACCCGTCTGTTAATCAGCGACGTATGCTGTTGTTGCCACGACACCGTGTCGTCAATGCATTCCTATTCGGAGTTTTGTTCATGCTACCAGCGTAGCCTATTACAGCTGCATGAAAGCAGTGCAGAGCTTAAACACAGCTGATATGGAGTATATTGGTTATATTTTAAGGCGGACGTTTGCATCAAACAGATTTTTCATCACGCTTCAGTCCATTCTGGTCTAGATTAAACACAGCTTTCTGGCCACGACGTGGTTGCTAAAGAGGGATATGAATGGCAAGAACTTCACAATTGTACCTTCATTCTTCGGATATAATGCGTAAAGGGTATGAATAATTGCAAACGCTTCTTGGCAACTGTAGTCTGCTCACTCGATCACAGTGTTTTCCCCCACTAGTCAAAAACACATTTTGAGCGCTAATTTCGACTGTATTATAAAGCTCGAATGGCCCCCTGGCTGCTGCTTCTAGCAACAGCTACACTGCCTCTTTTTTTACCGCATATGTGACCAACGTACACTGCAGACGGACTATAATCGGATGCAATTAAATCTGCAGTAAAGCTACCGCCCACATTCAGGGTCACCGAACAGAATTCCTCCGTGAGAAAATGTAGATACTGGTGAAACTTTTCTGTTTACGTAGAGAAGCAGTCAATCACCCGTCGAAATTGTAGGGTCAAGGATTTTGACGTTTCTGGCTTGTTTGATGCAGTCGAACATTAAAAAGTTGATTTTGATCACTGTTGTAATTGGTAAGTGTTGTAACATTACGCTGCGGACCATGGTCAGTGTTACCAACTGCTGATTTTTTATTTTTGTTTTCAGTTGTGTCATAATATCAGCACGCAATAAATACACATACCGTATTTACACGAGTAAGGGCCACACTCGTGTAGGCACGAAATATAGCATCAGACTTTCTGGGTCATTAAAGTAGTTTATTTGCGCTTTTGGGTGAGTGCCGAAAGAAGAAGAAAGTGAACGCGCAAAAAATTACACTTTAAAATGTTCGTCGCACTTCATCATGCTGAGTTCGCAAGTTTCAACGCCGACGGGGTTTTCGCGCGCGGCACTTGCGAACTAGCGATTCCATGCTCATATCGATAAAAATTTATTTTGAGCCTGTAATGCAGCCAAACTCAAGCGTAGGATCTTATTAATAACCAAGAATCATTTACTGCTGCTTATCTAGACTCTAAAAATTGCACCAGAGGTGCCACAACGTCAAGAAGCCGCTTTGCTTTGTAGAGACGCACGCTATGGCATCGGCGCCATCACTGCCTCGTCCACCATGTCGCACTGCCGCCGCGCCACCTATAGGAGCTGGAATGACCGAATAACGAGATGCGTTCGGTCACGTTGTAGCTTTTGTTTGACGCCGGGTGTCAGGTGACCTCGGAAAGAGTCCAGAACCAATATTGGTTCCGGATGCAGCAATGCGCCTGACCTTCGGTCCCACACGCTTTGAATCCAATCTATGACAAGATTAGAGTCCATCCAACCTTTTTCGTGACAGCGCACGATAACGTCTTTCGGGAAAGTTTCCTTCGGGATCGTCTTCTGGCGAAAAATGATGAATGGAGGGAGCTTGCGGCCGTCAGCCAAACATGCCAGCATAAAGGTAATCCGATTTTTTTCGTTGCCTGTGCTTCTAAGGCGAACTTCATGCTCACCAGACTTGTGCACTGTTCTGGACATAGGCATGTCCAGATACACGGTGGTCTGGTCGGCATTGCCGATATGTCCAAGTAGCATGTTGGTAGAGTGACGAAGATCGATGACGTGGCGCTGGAACTCTCGAAGTTTTGATTCGAAGTCCCCGGGCAGCTTCTGGCAAATAGAAGTCATGCGTCGAAGGGAGAACCCGGCCCATCGCATAAACTTCTGCACCCAGCCTTGTGATGCCTTAAACTGGTTTTGGGTCAAACTCGTGTCCCGCGCAAGCTCCTGTGCTTTGCAATGAAGCATTTCAATGCTTACTCCAAGTAGTTGGGAACGTTGCTCGCTAATGAACTCTGCAAGGCGACGCTCCAACTCCGGGAAGCGGCCTTTCTTGGGCCCCCGAAAGCCTTTTCGCAGGCTGTTGTAGTTAAACAATTCCTCGCAATGTTTCCTCCATCCCCTGATTGTTGATTCGTTGACGTCCAGATGTCTTGCAGCCGCTGAATTTCCCACTTTCTCAGCAAGAAGAATAGCGTTGCGCTTGAAGCCAGCTGTATACTGAGCGCGTGAGCACGCCATTCCACTTGAAGACAACTCGACCATTTGATGGGGATAGGCCTAAGACTCGAAGCACGGGACGCACAGCTACACGCACTGGCACCAAACACGAGAAAGAGCAAACAAAGCACGCTGCTCCATGCCCTGCTGCCTGTTAGTCACGTGGCCAGGTTTTTGCATCAGTTGCAAGGATTAACAGACAGGTGGCGGTGGGATCGCTCGCTCCTTTGCTGGCGTCTTGGCGGCGATTGCGAGCGCTCGGTGCCTCCGAGATGGCTGTTTGATTTTGTGGTCACGGAGGCCACACAACCTTGCTACAGGTTGCGAGCATTCGTGAAGAGGTGGCGCCCTCTCATCGCGCCAGTGACTCTAGCTGGCGTCTACTCTTGTTGGCTTGTTCTCACTGGCGTCGTTTTTTGTTTTTTTTCGTTTGCGATTAAGTGTCCGCTTTGTCCTAGTAGTTGTGACCTGTGGTTCGCGTACTGGTTAACTGGCGAGTTGGAGCATTACCCCCTGAACAGGGGGTAATGGTTTGAGTGTGTGATTTCGAATGACCAGTACGATCAATGCACACATTTGACACATGAAATGATTTTAATAGTGTGTGTTTGGTGCTCTTCATAGCGTTTTTAAACCTAGTATTCGATTGTAACGCGGGGGGTGAGATTTCCTTTCTACTTTCGGTAAAAAAACTCGCATTACATTCGAGTAAATACGGTAACTACATATGGTGGTTATGCAGCTGTTGTATAAGTAATTTACTTTTGAAAATTTTTAATAATTCTTTTAGTTTTTTTGCCAGCATAAGTTATTCATTACCATAGATCTACAATGTTGAAGCCTCAAGGCTGACATAGTAGTCGATGCTTCATGCTCTGTGCACTGTGGTAAAAAAAAAAGAAAAAACCTTTAATATTTTGTCATGATATGGCTTATAAAGCTGAAAAAGACTTTTTTATTTGATTTTATTTTGTTTGAAGTGTAGTAGGCAGACCTGAATAGCAAGAATATGTAATGGCTTCACGCAAGGTGCTATTGGTTGGTGCTAATATGTTGGTAGCTTCTTTTTAGTTAAGCAAACTTTGGTGTTTCCTTGACCCTGCTTTTCTAGGCTGAAATTCCAAGAGGGCTTGATTAGTACATACTTACTGCTTGCTGCATATTTACCTTCTAGCACAAGTTATTGAGCAGAGTGTGAACACAAATTTCAGTTTGCTCTACCTTGAAGTTCTGCTAGGGTAATACACATTCCTCTTCACCCAATAGGGAAGCTTGTCTAAGGGAGAAAACAGCATGTCAAATGCAGTATGCGTAATGACAAAGCTTCCCTGAGCAAACAAATCAACTGAAAAGTTCATGGATTATACTTTTGAAGCCTAAAAATAAAATCGGCTCATAAGAAAATGAAATATTTTAGATTATTTAGTGCTTATGTAAATGACACAAAGTAGGTCTAAGGATGTTGCTGCTGTTTGGTTGTTTGGTAGGGTCCCTAGTTTTAGGAATGTGCCTGCATTGTTAGGATGGGCTGCAGGTGGCTCTTTATTAACATTCTGCATTGGCATTTATTGACTGAAACCAAATTTACTGTAAGTAAGATGCCTTAGCTGTGCTACTTGTGAGTGATCAAACCCTGATTGTATCCTTTTTTTTTTTTGCTTTTGATCATTGCAGCTGTCGCATTGTTAATCATGTATGATGCATCATGCTCTTTTTTTTCTGTGTTCTTCTCGGACAGCTTAAATACAATCCTATTAGCTGTGCTGTCATGCTTGGTGTTATTTATTCTGAGAAGCTTATGTTACAAAAGCCCTGCAGACAGCTAGTTAGGGTTTATTGAGATGAATAGTTTGCTCCCACATGGTGATGTAAAAAGCACATTGTTCTCATTTTTCTAAATCACTTAGTTTATAAGCAATCTCTTCCTGTTTACCCAGTTAGTGCAATGATCAGTGACTATTGTTTGAAGGCAAGTTGTTCCTTGCCACCGTTTTTCATGCTACCAAGACTTGGGATTTGGAAGTGTTCAGATTTTGTTTATGCTGAAAAGTTAGTGTAGATTGAAAGGTTAGTTCACAAGGAGTGTGTTGATAGATGCCAAGTTAATATTCTCTTGGGAGTGCGGATTCCATTCACAGATTACATATAAAGAGATCGAAACATAAACCGTGTTGATGTGAAATCTGTATTTGTGCAGTTGTTAAGTTTGTGCTTAGTCTTAGGGCCATGATGGATAGTTCAAAAGCCGACACAAAAATTTCTGATTTAAAACTTGCCCACTGACTGCAAGTAGTCCAGGAATAGATGTAAGTTCTAAATGTGTTGTGAATGAATCTGTCTGTTTATGCTTTTTACCTTCTGTTTTGCCATCTTGTTCAATGATAGTATGCATAATATTGTGCATAATATGTGTTACCCTCTGGGATATTTTTAGGCAATGCTTTAAGCTGTTCTTGCTCCTGCCATGTGTTTTTAATGTTTCATTCTTCTTTCACCTGTTTTTCGCAGTTGTCTCCACCGCTTTGCAGCAGCCTCATTTAATTTAAAGTGTACTCTACATGAGCGGGTTTGGTTAGCTTATGTTTATTTGCTGATCAAAGAATGGCTGTGAGATGATAGGATTTCAGCTTTTCAATGCTGTAATATAGTGTAAAAAGATGAATTCATACATTGTGCATTTTAATTCCTTTTTTGTGCATACTTGCATATTTCACAAAGCTTGCCTTGCAACACCTAAATGTAGCCATTGACTGAGCTTGCAAATTATGTGTGTTAGTTGGAGGCTCTGCACAGAATTTTACTTTAGTTTTGGTGTCTGACAACATTTGGTACTTAAACTCTTGCAGATGATGATGTTGGGCGATAACCTTGCACCTGGTGATGTGCTCCTGTCAAATCATCCTCATGCTGGTGGCAGCCATTTACCTGATCTCACAATCATCACCCCGGTATGTTGACTTGCTTATATGTGTTCATGTTAGAAAGAATGTATAGTGAGGCACTGGTGGTCATGCAAAAACAGTAATGTGTGTTTTGCCTCATGTAATTTTAACTGCATTTTTTGGCATAACTGTAGCGTTTCTTTCACAGATATTTATTTTAAAAACTGTGGGAGATACATCAGTGCTGTCTGTTGAGCTGGATTTTACAGCCAGGTGAACTTAATGTACCTCATATGGATGAATAATTAGATGGTTGATTAACTAATAAGATTTATTATTTTTAATTTAGGGGGAAAGGTTATATTGTGAAATAAATGGCTGTCAACATCAAAGGTGGGCCCTGTCTTTAAATTTTTATTCGCAGTCTGGTTCAAAATATTGAACGTCAAAAATACACATTTGAATGCTCATTGAGTTGGCTTTCCCGCGTTGCATATTTATAAAATGATGTCGCTGCGCATCGTCACCGAAATCAATTTAACTTTTTTTTACATCATCAAATACACCAACTGCATTTGTATTTGATGCATAACAAGTGCGAGAGACTCCATTTTATAACTATGCCATGCAGGAAAGCCAACTCAATGAGCTTTCAAATGTGTATTTTTGACGTCCGATATTGCGAACCACGTTGCTGATAATGAAAATTTAAAAACAGGGCTCACCTTCGATGTAGACAGCCATCAATTTTGAAACATGATCTTTCCCCCTAAAATCAAAAATAAAAAAGTTTATTAGCTAATTTAAGTTGATTGTCTGATAATTGATCCATATGAGGTACGTAATGTCTGCCTGCTGTACAGTCCACATCTCAACAGATGGCACTGATATCTCACAGTTCTTAAAATAAAAATCTGTATAGGTTACAAAAAAATCACTCTGTAGATTTTCAGCTTGTAACATTGTGGTATATTCCTTTTTATTAATTTCAATATTTGGCATGTGTGATGCTTCACTTGGTGTTGTATTCTTGGCCTCAAGCATTGATTAAATGTTGGATGTCAAGCTACTTTCATTATTTGTTTGCAAACTGTGCACGGTTATAAAATCTATAATGTTCACTGCTTTTAAAGTGGTCACTAATTGCAACCGTCTACTATAACCAAAGTGTGTGCAACCCGCTTGCCGTGGCTCATTGACTTTGGAGTTTGGCTGCTGATCCCAAGGTTGCAGGTTTGATTCCCGTATTTTGATGGAGGTTAAATTCAAGAAAAGAATCGTGTTCTGTGTGATGTCAGCGTGTGTTATAGAGCCCCGGTTGGTCTAAATTATCCGGAGGCCTCCACTGTGGTGTTTCTCATAGCCCATGTGTCACTTTGGGACATTAAACCTCACAATTTACATAAGTTTGTGCCATAGTACAAAAAAAAATAACATGGAAATGTTAAGCTGCCTTATCAGCATGCAGTGCAGTGTGGCCAGCAGTTACCACTAGCGCTTGTTCATGTTGAACTATCATTCAGAACATGAGGCTTAATCAGGATCATTTTTAGAGATTCATTAGCCATCCTGGTAGTGCATGTTTCTGCATACACGTATTTCTTGATTTGTATTCATAGAATAGAGATGATGACTATTTTGCACCATATTTTGCGGCATAACTTCAAAAGGGCTGAGGCATTGTTGGTTGATCCCTTCAGTGATCCTTGGCCATTGGAGGCTTGGTGATGATGGTTTGATTTTAATGGCGCAAGAGCAGATTAGCTAAAGAGCACCATGCCTGATGTGTGAGGCAAACACTGTGTCCTTACCTGTAGTAGTAATTTTCTTTCAGTCTATGCATCTAATGCTCTCGTCACTTAGGTTTTCTACAAGGATGAGCCACGTCCTGTCTTCTTTGTTGCCAACCGTGGCCACCACGCTGATATTGGTGGCATAGCACCAGGCTCAATGCCAGCTCACTCACACACCATCCTTGAAGAAGGAGCCACATTTGTCTCTTTCAAAGTTGTCCAGGCTGGAGTCTTTCAGCAAGAAGGTAAGTGATCTTGCTTATGCAGATTTTTGGGGGCTTGCTTTGCGGAGCTTGCAACAAGACCCTGAGTACTCTCTTTATTACCTTAAAGAACTCGAATTTTTGGGGGTATTACATTAAAATGAAAGGTGCCACAGCAGAAGAGATGATGATGGGTGGATGTTTCCGAATATTAAAGAAGTTATCTATTTTATTGAGACCTAATTTTTTTGCTTTGAAAGCAGTACCAGTGCCTTTTATTTATTAGACGTCATGTATGACAAGCTGTCACAAGCCAATTTCATGCAACTGAGTCAGCCTTGCAACATGCATAAGGTCCTTCATGAGATAGCTACTGTATTAATGGCAGTGGATATAGTATACTGAAAACATCAGTGTTTTATTTCAGGGGATACTTATTCTTGTAGTTGGTGCATGTGATGTTAGTGCTGTCTTAATTTTGTGCCTGCATGTGATAACCTTGTATTTAGTATGCACTTGAAGCTATTTAAAGAAATTGGTTGCATCACGTGAAAACGTTGTTTTTGAGGCATTTCATAACTTAACATGTGCTGTTAACAGTGAGACAGTAGGCTTAGTGCAGCACCAGTGAAACCATTGTTGCTTAAATTGTTGCTGTTGCTGCATGGTGCACCTTAGCAGCAGGCAGTCCACAGCACCACATTTCAGTGCACCAGCAAAGTGCCATGTTATGATGGGTGTTTACTCAGTTTTGCCTCTAGGCAGTGCCTTTTTAAAAAAGTTAGGGGATGGAATGGGAAGATATTACAATTCAAATAGAAGTTTGGGATGTCCTTTCTCTGAGGAGCATATCACTTTTTGATATGGTTTTTGCCACCAGCAGTGCACTTCCACTACTGTTGCATTAGTCTCTGCGTGCTGTTATGGAATAAGGAAAACGGCTGCTTTGCCTCACCCACCTTTCAGCCCAGACCACAGTTTAGTGGACTTCTGGTTGTTTCCTAGTATAAAGGAACATCTGAATGGTGCTTGAATCTGAAGAAGAGGCCACCATTAGTGTGCCGTTAGTGGTTCAACAACCATTCTCATTCTTCTACACTGGCATGCAGAGACTAGCTTGTGTACTGGTGGCAGAAGTGTATTTTCAATGGTTGGGGCTATATTGGAGATTCACGTGTTGCTGGGAATGAGGACACTGCAGACTTTCATTTGAATGTAGCTTTTGTCGGTCCCATTATTAGTAATGGGATCTGTGATATCTGCAAAAGCATTTTCACTCAACCCTAACCCCAAAAATAAACTTTGTATTTAGCCACATGAGAAGAGGTTTTAGCGGCTTCTTAAGGAATCAATATAGGGGTTTTATATTGTGACATTTACGAAATTCCTTCATGAGTCATCTGATAGATTCTGGCATTATATCAACTCATTTACTGCTAGGCATCCTGCTGAAATAGAGAATTCCCCTAAGCGTGCTGAAGATTTTAATTTGTATTTTTCATCTGTTCACATTCATGATAATGGTGTATTGCCTTCTTTTAAAGATGAAACTCAAAGACCTCCATTTCCTGATTTACAAATTGACGGATAAGGTATTCAAAATCTGCTATAGTCGAACCCAGATTTATCTAACTCGAAGGAGATCGCAAAATAGTGCGATACATCAATTATTCTATATATATAAAATTGGCAATAGATATGCTTATCAGTAACCTAGAAACAAGAGTACATTGCGCCCCTGCTAGCGACGTACTTCTTGCAGCGACATGCCATCCACCTGCGTGCTGGCAACATACTCCTTGCTGGGTGTTGCCAGGCCTAAACTGCTTCTCCTTGAACCCACAGTGCTTTGGAACTAGCCGCTACATATCATGAGATGCCTAATCTTTACTAGTATACTATAAATGGAGTATTCTGTCAAATTAAGGCACACCCCAACTCATTTGGCAGTGAAACACACCAGGCTAGGGCCACCTATAGGCTTTTGTTAAGTTGGCTTCCCTGTATGATAGCACTGTAGAATGGAAAACGAGTACAAGTGACCAAAGGCCACTCCCCATCCACACCTGTTGTTTACTTTGTACCACGGTTGCTGCCAGCAAGTGTCCAAGGCCATGCAACAAACCCATCTCTACATGCGAAAAGGCATCGAAGAGCGCCACTAGGAGACACTCCACTTGCAGTGGCACGGCACGTTGTTCAGTATATCAAATGACCAGTGAAATTAGAGTTCTGTGTACAACACGACTTTCCTATACTTGTACATAGGATTTTCAAGGGGCTAATATGTGAGTTCAGTACAGTTAAACATGGATGTAACGAACCTCCTTGTAGCGAATTTCTTGGTATTATGAAGTTTCTCAATTCCCCAACGCCACCCCTATTGAAGCGCGTGTATTTTTTAACTGCATGTTACGAAAGTGTTGCGGCGGTCGACCTTACTATAATGAACTTGCCACGCTGACTATCTATAACTAGTGCTATGTTACTTGAAATTAGGCCAAAACACTCGAATTCATGTCGATAAAACACGAACTGCAATAAGAGGAATGCAACGAGCGAACGCAATTGACACAACATGCGATCAGCGCATGTCCGTGGCAAATGCAGCAGTTTCCGCAGCTTTTACTTTTGTAGCATCACACCAATTGGCATTACAACACCTCATGTCCAAAAGCAGCACAAAAACTGCCGGGGGCACTTAAGCTCCGCCTTAAGGGTATGACACAGAATTGGTCATTCTCTACATTAGTACATTCATAGATCCCTGAGACTCCTCATACCATGTCTTACGCAGTGGTGCAGCGGTTAAGTGATGCGTCACTGCTCCGGGGATGACAGGTGCTACCATTGCTGGGACTTGTGCGACCCAGGTTGCTTTTCCCGAGAGACCAATCATTAATTTAGCTGCCAACTGCCGTAGTGGGCAGTTTGCTCACAATCTGGCAGGCACGTTGTGATGCTGCTGCAAGGTCACGTGGCCTAGGTGGCCCACCTGCCTCCTAGGTTGCTTCTGAGGATATTTTTCTGGGATTTTTCGCTCACTGTCAGCGACACCGACGCCGAATTTTCTGCAGCTCGAGCTCCTTAACGCTATCGTGTTAAAAAACAGGATGTAGCGAAGAAAGCACAAGACGAGCAGTACGTGCCCATCATTTCCACCACTCGGTTGCTTGCACGATACAGCCGCCACAGCAGACATGCGACGGGAACGGGGACGGCGAGGAGTGCCTGCAACGTGAGGCCAGAAAGCAGAGGGTATTTTTACTTAACTCTGTTGTGTTTAAAAACAGGACGTAGCAAAGAAGGCACGGAATGAGCAGTGTGTGCCCATCATTGCCACCATTCGGTTGCTTGCACGATTCAGGCGCCACAACAGGCATACGACAGGAAACGGGGACGGCGGGGAGTACATGCAATGCGAGGCAAGAAACCAGTTTCTGAGGGTATTTTTACTTAACGCTGTCGTGTTAAAAAAACAGGACGTAGCAAAGAAGGCACGAGACAAGCAGTGCATGCCCATCATTGCCACCACTCGATTGCTTTCACGATTCAGGCGCCACAACAGACATACGACGGGAACGGGGACGGCGAGTGCTACCGCCTCCCCCCCCCCCACTTTCTCCACCTGGTGAGTAGCAGCTTCGTACCATCCGCAGTGCGGATGGTGGCAGCTGCTGCTGCACTTGTGTTATCAACACAGTTGTGAAATATCTCTCTATATTTACGGCTTTGAGTAATGTTGGTTTACTATGAATGTTTGTTAGGCCATTTCATAGCATTTATTTTTAATTTTGGTTTCTGTTCTGCACAGTCCTTTTGAGGTTTCACGCGAGAACTGGATGCAACGTAAAACCTGCATGTAACAAAAATTGCAGATCAATTTCATTTATCCAGGTGTAACTCAATAGTCAATTATTTGAAATAGCTGGGCTGGACATATCCAGGCTCGGCTCCAAGGCTCAGATTGTATCCCTAACAAGTGTACAGGTGCACTGAATAAGCCTCTAAATACTGGGGCAAAAATTTTTCAGTCATCTCTTAGTAGTGGAGTTTCCCCTCTGACTGGAAACGAGCGATAGTTATACGGGTCCATAAAAGCGAAAATACTTCTGTTATCAATCATCGTCCAATTGTCTCTTTAGTACAGCTTCATAATTACTTGAGCACATCATATCCAAGCATCTACTTACCTATCTCGATCATCATGATATCCTACATTATCGTAAGCATTGCTTCCGAAGGGGACTCTCCAAAGTTGTCCAACTCATGGATATAGTTCATGGCCTTGCAGAAACAATCAATTCCTGTGGTCAAACAGACATCGTATGCCTTGACTTTGTGACAGCATTTGATAAAGTGTCGCATTGAAGTTTGTTACATAAGGTTAGTTCAGTCTTTAAAAATCATGCTCACAAAAGGTTTTTCTCGTATATATCATCTCATGAGCAATATGTAACATTTAGAGGTTGTCATTGTGAAAAACCATCCTGTCATTTCTGGAGTGCTGCAAGGTAGCTTCTTAGGCACACTGCTATTTCGATTTTTATTAATAATCTACAAAATAGCACTCTGGTTTCATTAAGACTTTTTGCTGACGACTGCATGTTGTATACAGTAAAATAAATGCAAGTGATGATCAGATAGAATTAAATTCAAACTTTCAAAGAATATTAAAGTGGTGTGATGACTGGTAGATTGAGTTTAAACTTGAAAAAGTCGGTGTTCATATTGGTAACTAGAAAGAAAAATTTTCTTAAATTATCCAATTAATGGGTGCATACTCGAACGAGTTGATCAATAGAAATACCTAGGCATAACATTTACACCAGACCTACAATGAAATGCGCATATTCAAAAACGTAATTTCCAAAGCTTCTAAACCACCATGGTACCTGAGACTCACTGTGCACAATGCTACTCCGGATATAAAGTGCCTCGCATACGAAACTCATGTTAGAATGGTAATTGAATTCACTAAATTAGTATGGGATCCTCACACTGCAACCAATTGTCTCAAGCTTGATAGGATACAGTGACTTGCTGCGAGGTTTGTCTATATAATAAATACCGCCACAACCACTCTTAAGGCAGAACTCTGTGAACAAGCTCCACTACTGATGCTAGAAGCCAGAACCAGGTACGAAAGACTGAAGGCCGTTTACCTCATTATGTATTAACAATTTTTTCAAAATGAACAAATCAGATTACTTTGAAATCAAAGCCAATGAAACATGAAGGTACCACTACAGTAAGTTCATTTCATTGCTGATTATATGGAATGATTGTTTTAAGTTTAGATACTTTCCATGAACCTGCAAACATTGGAACTCTTTTCCAGGCTCTGCTGTTTTGCCCACATCATTAACTAAATACCCGCACCATTTAGATAAGTTTGTGTATAGCACTAGCTCAGAAAGGTAGGGTTATTTTGCTCTTATTGAAGCTAGCTGTTGTCCTGGTTTCTGATATGGTGCATTTTGTTTTGTTTATATGTGTGTTTAGGGACTATTTTTTATTAGCTGTTGTATACCTATGTTTTTCAGCATGTATCTGTTCTTGCACTACTTATTTTACTGTTGAACTTTGACTGTTTTGTTTTTTCATTCATATTGTAGCCTTTTTTGGGGGGGGGGCTGTCAGTATTAATAACTGAAATGAAGTAACGAAAAAATAGCAGCATAGTAATACCTTTCTTTTCTCTTCTCTACTGCTCCCCCAGTGCAGAGTAGCAGGCCAGCGAGTCGAGTCGTAACTCAGAGGCAGAGGGGCCCTCTGCCTTTGTTTGCAAATAAACCTCTCTCTCTCGCACCGCCCAGGAGGCAAAACTTAGTGAACACCTATCTCTCGTACTACGACTGCCTTTGTGTGAATGTATAACATGATGATATCTACTTTTATTTGTAAATATAACCATAAATTTATGTTAGATTCATGAAAACTGTATTGCTGCAGAAGCACCCAGTAGTAGATTAATACTGTGCGATACATCATGAGTCAGTGAGTCGCTAATGGGGAGCAAAAATTCAGTGTAATGAAGAAGGCCAGAGGATAGAAATGGTTGTCAACTTGTAATGAAAATGATTAACAGCCTATTTTGCTGTCAAGGTTTCAACAATATCTGTCCTCATCAGGGCCCTTATACAGACAAGTGACTTTGTTGGCAGAATGGCATAAGGCTGATGTTATACACTGATTCATTTCTTATTCTTGATGTAGAACAGAAGAAACAAGCCAGTGGTTACTGAAATGAAGGAGAGCACAGGGAAACATAATTACTGAAACCAAGGGAAGCATTTTTTGTGTGTTGAATAATGTGAGAAATTAGTTGTGCAATGGTAGAAGATGGAAGGTAATATATTGGAAAGTAGAAGAAAAGACAGCTGGCGTCACCAGTGGGACCCGAACTCATGACCTCCTCATGTTGCGTGCAGTGCTGTACCAACTGGACACTAATACACTTGAAAGTAGAAGGGAAGACAGCTGTTACCATAGCTCAGTTGGTAGAGCACTGCACGCAACATGCGAAGGTCAGGGGTTTGGGTCCCACTGGTGGCTTAGCTGTCTTTTCTTGTACTCTCTATGAGATTTTCTCGCTAAAGTGATTGCACAACTTATTTCTCATTGTAATCAATATTTATTGTTAGTAAACAAGGTTACATTCGTTATGCTTTACTTGGTTTCAGTGACTGTTGGCTTCTTTTGTATGTATATCCTAATGAGTCCCTTGTGTCCTTAACCTTGTCTGTTGTGGAGAACAGGTAGTATCTCGTTACTGTGGAAATTCGGTTAAACCAGTGTTTGCTAGATGGAGATTTATCTATATTGCCACTTATGAAACAGTATGTGAGAATTGTTCTTAGTCACACTGAAAGTTTATTTAGGTTTTTATTTGGCTTATTATGAAATTTGTTAAGTACCTTGCTTGACAAATTTGCTTTATTATTTTGCATGTCCTTTCATGTTCTTTTTCTCCTTTTCTGCATGAGCAGCCCTGATCAAGGCCTTGAATGCCCCAGCCTTTTTGCCTAACTGCAGTGGTACACGAAACCTTCGTGATAATTTGGCTGATATTCAGGCACAAATTGCAGCCAACCAAAAGGTATATGATCAGTCATGTTTTCTGCGTGTGTGTGAAAAGAACAAATTCTATTTTTCGACTCAAACTTGTTGTGATGGAAGTTTAGATTGAAAAAAAAAGCACAGTTAACCAACATATGACTATAAAACTTTCCATAACTGCTGTTGTTTGGTTTGCTCATGAAGAACACTTTTCTGCTGTTGTAGATGTGGGATGTTCTTTTATTACTACAGTAGTACCAAGTTGCAGCCTCTTGTAGTATCTGGAACCAGATTTTCTTTTTTATTTATTTTACTCTGCACATATTTTTATTGCAGTATTGTGAATTAGATGGTATATAGTATTTACAGGCCTGTGGTCAGTAGAAAAAACTGAATTTCCAGCTGCACAGTGCAATTATGACCATTGTCCAGGGGTGACCTGATTGAAGCCACCGCAAATCGAAGTTGGCATGCTGTGTAAACAGCATATTTTCCTCTCTTGCCACTCCCATAAGTTCTGAGCACATATCAGTTCTTGCCCGAGAAAAACTTCTGGCGGTACTACTGCGGAAGTGAGCGTGCTATTAATTCTTTTGGGTGGGGAACACCAGAGTCGAAGACATAAGACAAGTTTTCTACTTTAGAAGTTCTCAACTCTGTCATCAGTGTGTTTCATTAGCCTCAAGAACTATTATAATCTTTGTATCATTTCTTGCGTGAAACTTGTGCACAGTAAACCTTTTCCATATTAGTGCCAGTCACCCAGAGGCCCTTTTGTTGTAAGACAGTGGTTAATATATAGTGGTTGTAAGACTGTGGCTATAAGACTGTGGCTGTAAGACTGTGGCTGTAAGACTGTGGTTGTAAGAGAGTGGTTGTGAGATATCATTTTTGGGAATTACAAGTTCCCCATATTGCTAAGGATTTGTTAATTTTATGTGTTGTGTCAGCTTATGCTGCATGGCATTTATTTTAATCAAACTTATCAGCTGCTTGTGTAGTACTTCTGCAATATATCTGCAGATAAGTATATGTCCAGTATTTAGACACTTGTTTCAGCCAGGTAATTCTCAGATACCTCTTTTTTTTTCAGTGTAATAGGTACAGAGCAAAATGTTAAAACCAGTTACTGCGTGTTAGCATGTGTGAATCAGCATTCTTGCAGCCTTATTCATTCCTGTGTCAGCCTCAGAAAGTCTGAATTTGCAGTTACCTATTACTGTCACTCCATGGTAGAGAGAGGGTAGTTTCTTGACACTCGCAAAGTGAACAAGAGAGTTCTCGGGAAAGTCTCAGGGTGCTTGCTAACATATCGACAAGAGGACTTGTCTTCATCTTGGCAAAGCGTTCATCATTGGCGGGTTTTAAATAGGGCCTAATAGGGCTTAAATAAGGCTGTATTTAAACCCCGCCAATGATGAATGCTTTGCCCAGGTGAAGACAAGTCCTCTTGTCGAAACGTTGGCAAGCACCCTGAGGCTCGGCTTGTTCACTTTGTGGCTTTTACTTTCACTGACAATTTAGTACTTTGTGAGATTAATTTTTGGCTGCCATGAGCAACCAAGAGTTGACATTTTACAATGCTGGCTTTCATTTCTTACATTTCTTATGTATATATGTTGTTATGTAACATTTCTTATGTGTCTATTTGCAGCATATGCTCTTTAAAAACTAAACAGGACTGAGATGCATGCTTCTTTTAACTACATCTGCAATAGAAAAAAGCACTGTTGTAAAGGAACAGTAAAAAATAGCTGACAGGCGAAACCATATCTGCAGGAGTGGCTATATTAGAAGTCTTTAGTGTTTTGCCTAAAGTATGCACTACATAGAATGATGTTTGAAAGTGTAGCTATGGCTGCCTGTTTTGCAGGGCATCATCCTTGTTAAGGAGCTCATTGACCATTATGGCCTGGAAGCAGTGCAGGCCTACATGGGTTATGTCCAGGACAATGCAGAAGTGGCTATTCGAGACCTGCTGCGCGTAGTGGCCCATTCAGCCATCAGCAAGTTGGGCAAAGCTGAGCTGCATGCGTGGGACCGTATGGATGATGGGTCACGAATCTGCCTCACTGTCAAACTCAATGAGAAAGAGGTTGGTCAGTTTCATCAAAGATATAAACTATATGCAGCTCCTTGAAAATGCTGTTGGGAGCGTTTTTCTTTCGTGGGATTTTTCTATTTGATGTTAGTTTGTTTGTTTGTTTGTCTAGTGATACTGTCTGAGGGTTGTCACAGGGAGGGAATAATATACAGCTTGATACACAATTAAATTCCATACTTTGTAACGTCAAGTTTGATGCCCTCAACTCAAATTATCAGTTGAGAATTTTAATTTCTGCGCATGTTTTTGATGTTTTTTGGTATTCCTTTTTTCCTGACATCTAAGCTTGCATCACTGTTGTGTAGAGTGCTCGAGCGATACACTTCCCTGCTTAGAAATCGACAGCTCATCGTAGCTTGTAGCATTTATAGAATACCGTGAACACTGCTCGGTGAACACTGATCGAGAGCTCTACACAAGGATGACGCTGACTGTACTGCCTCTTACTTATATGCTGAAGGAGTATAATAGTATTTGCAAAAGTTATCTTTTCTTTTTATGATGGAATAGGCTGACTGTTACGTTTAGCTTTGTATCAGTGATATTCCGTGCTACAACCAAAAATTTCCTTGCTTAGACTCAGAAATCTGAATTTCAGACACTTTTTCTCGCAGCAGTCTGAAAAATCTGCATTTTTTTCCTGCGTTAGTTTGTAGTAATTTTTTCATTAATCCTTGCTTTTCATAAGGATTAACGAAGACCAAAGTTTTGAACTTTGCCAAGTACTACTTGCTATGCATGATTGTTTTCTTCTCTAAGGCTGTGTGTTAAAAAATTTTGAAGAGTGCAGTGTAAAGCTTTATTCAGTCAGAATGCTTCTCCTAATGGAAGCAAAGGAAGCAAGCAAGTAAATGACTAGCTCGTGCTCGTATCTCCTACATGACTTACAACTTGGGATAGTGTCAGCTCAAATTTGCCAAATGTATTTACGTACTCCAAAATTGGTCAATCTATCAAACAGGTCGACACCCTAACTTCAGCAACTGGAAAGAAATAAAGTTGAGGTTGGAATGTTGTACAGGACATCTGATGTAAGATCTGAGCTGCCAACTTGATGCAATTGAGGTGACAGCGTATTTCGTATAGCTGATGTAGCTGCATCATGAGAAATGCGATGTTGCAGAGAGCACCGTATTTGTGCCCAATGCAAAAATGAGCGTAAAGGTGCAATACAGTCGACGACCGATTTTTCGGACTCTCTAGGGACCGCGAAAACGACCGAAAAATCAGGCAGTCCGGAAAATCAAATTTCACAGAAAAAATCACGAACTTATTACCAATATGACGGAGGAAGGCGTCAGTTGTATTGCTCATATTCTAAAGCTCCTCATGACTAAATTTCGCCCCGCGACATATGCACGGACGAGGACGGCAACCACTTTCATGAGCGTGGCCTGGCTGTGCTGCCCGCGGCATGTCGCCGATGAATGCACGGGTTGGGATAAAGTCTAAATTGGGAAGCAAACACGCGACTGCGGGAAATGCGCTGCGCCCGCAGTACGATGGACCTGGAACGAGAAGGCGAAGATGGCGAAACAATAAGAACCGAGAAACAGCTAGCCGAAGCTAGTGCTCCGTCGGCGTTGTCCTTCGTCATTAGCCCTAGCGACTAGAGCCGAAATCGGCATCGTATCCGGCGATATGCGCTCTGTGGTGCCGTCTTGCCTGTCATCAAAACGCTAGTTGCTTACAGTTTTACGATAGAAAAGTCAGGGTTGCGGTGCGTTTTGCCGCGGGTACGCTGACCTCGCTTTGAAATGTACCACCATTTCCTCCTGCGCTCGCCGTTTCCGTGAAGCCGTACGCCTCCCACGCGCTTCGCTGCTGCTCCTTTCCGTATCCAGGACGAAAGACTCTGCACGGATGAGTCCCGCGAACTCTTGAATACAATCAAGAACAGTACGAATTCAAAACCATGCGGGCGCAATGTACCGACTCGAGCAGAATTTCCGCATCTGAAGTTAAAAGCTTCCTTTAAGCTTGAATTCAGTTTCGTTTGATCAAGTTTTCGATCTCCCCTGCAGTTTGAATTAATGAGGTTCTACTGTATGCATTACCGTATTTACTCGCGTTATGAACCCATTCGCATTTTTCAGCCTTTAGCTTTTTGTTGCTGGTTCCTCAGTTTTCGCGCCGTCCGCAGTGCAGACCTTGGTAGCGCGCAAAGATGCACCCGGCCACCAGTAATATCACTTGTTATCTTTTCAGGAGAGCTCCTGCCAGAAGGAAGGGGGGGGGGGGACGCAGCGCGCCAAGATGCTGCCTGCCACCGATAACACCACCACTTGTTTATTTTTTGAGGAGAGCTCCTGCCAGAGGGGTGGCGGAGGGAGTGCCAAGGCATAGTCATTTGCATTACGCACTCGTCACCATCCTGTGTGTTTTTTTTTAACCTCGCGTAAAAAATGCGTGCCTGAATAATAATAATAATAATAATAATAATTGGTTTTTGGGGAAAAGAAATGGCACAGTATCTGTCTCGTATATTTGTTGGACACCTGAACCGCACTGTAAGGGAAGGGATAAAGGTGGGAGTGAAAGAAGAAAGGAAGAAAGAGGTGCCGTTGTGGAGGGCTCTGGAATAATTTCGACCACCTGGGGATCTTTAACATGCACTGACATCGCACAGCACACGGGCGCCTTAGCGTTTTGCCTCCATAAAAACGCAGCCGCCGTGGTCGGGTTAGAACCTGGGAACTCCGGATGAGTAGTCGGGCGCTCTAACCACTGAGCCACCGCGGCGGGTCGCGCCTGACCTTCAGGGCCGGTGTTCGGCATGTTCGCATTATCTCGACGCGAATGGCCGGCGCCACGGGCTACTACTATATTGCTGGATCGCATCAAAGTGAACGATGCTTAACAGCAGCGGCACGAACACAAATGCGTTTGACCGCGAGCGTTTGTTGATGACGGAAGGAAGGACGGACGGACGGAGGTATGATATGAGATATCGACCCTTCGAAAAAAATCTGTTATAACTTTTTTCCTGCGTAATGAACCCTCCCCCCAAACTGATGTCAACTTTTCTGGAAGAAAAGTGGGTTCAATACGCGAGTAAATACGGTATGTGGCGGCTTGGGTATTGGCAGCGAGTGTGAACAAGGTCCGAAATACCGAGCAGTCAGTTCCGGTGCGTCCAAAATTTCAAGCGCTCTTATACATTGGCTCTATGGGCCACGTCGCGGTGCCGCGAAAAAGACCGAATAATCAAGCATGACCGAATAATCAGGTGTCCGAATATTCGGTCGTCGACTGTATATAGAAGAGTGTGAGAGAAGACAATGTTCATCAGACAACCAAAACTCATTCAGCATCACTGCTGTACATTAATGGCAGTAATTTATTGAGCCAGTCTGTAATATGTTTTTCTGAAAAATTTGTCTCATTTCTCTGCTAAGTCTTAAAAATCTCCGAAAACTCAGATTCCTTTTTCTATTTAGATCCAATATTAGAATATAAATTATCTGAAAAAGTGAATATTTTCCAAATGAAACATCACTGCTTTGTAAAAGGCATCAAAATAAAAACGGTAAATCAGAGTAAGATCTTCATTACAAGGATGACTTTCTTGACCTTTGGAAAAGTATTGGCAGGGACAAGACCAAAGGCAATTGAAAATAGATGGGAAGTCAATAAAAGCACTTTTTTTAGCATTCTCAAACGGTTTTATTGTTTGCATAGACTGCTATGGAGTTGATCCTAGATATACTGAATTTGAATTTATAACAAAATATTTTGAATATTGATAGCTTTGTATATAAATATCTACAAATGTGAGCTATGTGAGATATGTAAGATATGTAAGCTAAACTTTGCGTGCTTTGATATCTTTGGGAAAAGGTGACTGATGGAAGCCTACTATCTGATGAGCCTAAGACCTGCAAATGGTGCGACAAACTCTTAATACAAAACTGCTAGTTAAGTATGAGTGTGTGGTGTGCATGTGCACGCACCCAATGCCCCATTCAAAGGTATTTAATTGATTTCTACACCTAGGTGTGGCACACCAGTACAGCAACATGGATTGTATCAAAAGTGCTGGCTATGGACAGAAGTATGCTGTTTTATCAGCCTTGTGTGTTATTGTCATCATTTTCTCCTCTGTCATCTTTTCTTGTTTTTGTTCCCTCGTGCAAAAAATGTGAATGCAACTATAAGTATGGCGCAGTAAACCTGCATAGGACATTGAAGCACTAAAATGTTTTTAAAAGTTTGTAAATTAATGTCATTTCAGCCAAGTACTCTGGAAGAGCTGTTCTTGTAAAATGACTGATTTCTGATTCCAGGGTTCGGCTGTGTTTGACTTTTCTGGAACTGGCCGTGAAGTGTATGGCAACCTGAATGCTCCCCGTGCTGTGACCCTTTCAGCAATATTATACTGTCTTCGTTGCATGGTAGGACATGACCTGCCACTTAATCAGGTTTGTGCTTTTAAAGTTAATATAGCTTGATCTGCATTTACGTCAACTTGCAAACCCATTGAGAAAAGGCCAGTTTATTGGCTTTCTTTTAATGGATTTTTCAGTTTTCTCAGTGGAAAGAGAAATGAGAAGTACCTCAATGGGAGGCTTCTTTTTTGCAATTTTTATGCTTTTTGGGGCTTTTCCATTCTGTAATTCAAACTTCAGTATAAATATACTACTACAAGTCATAAGATATCGTAAGATATCTTGTCATGTTTGAAGTATTATCATTCATGACAAACAAATTATAAAGGATCATCCAGTCAACCTGGGGCTTTAAAATCATCTGATATGTGGAAAATTACATGGCAAGTAGCAATGGGTACATCAAGTACCCATTGCGACTTGCCATGTAATTTTGTAACCAAAAAAGGAGGCATTACATTGCTAAAAGACCAGTGTACTTGCCGAAGCAACTTATTTATGAATAATGAAAGGCAGTTGAATTGTGCTAGCTGATTAGCAGTATAAAGTAACCATAGATTACATATTGTAAGTATTGTGCTTCAACCTCATCTTCATCTGTCAATATTTATCATCTCCCATCTTCGTCTTCGTCGCAAACGCCATACCTGTGGGTCGCAATAAAGCCTGCTCCAAGCATTCTCAATCTCTCACGGGGTGGAGGTGCACCTGTTACTGAGCGTCGATGTCGTGGCATCGAGATCATCCACGTGTCGCGCCTGGCACCCGTTGTCCGTCATCACTCTAACTCACAACCAGGATGGTCGCTTTCATTCGCTTTCATTGGTGTAAGCATTGTGCGTCAACGTCACCTTCATCTGTCTATGTTCATCATCATCTCCCATCTTCGTCTTCATTGCAAGCGCCATTCCTGCGGGTGGCAATGAAGCCTGCTCTAGTCGGTCTTAATCGCAGAATATTTTTTATATGTGGTGTGGTGTTGGTAAAATTTATATTGTACTCTGAGTTACATGTTGCATGCTATGTTTTGCTTGGAACTCCAAAATGTTTAGTTTTTGTTATAGTCATGGCATTGTTAAGGTTACATTGGGCAACTTCTTCTCTTAGTAGCTCTTTTGCAGCTGCTTTAAAGTGCTTAAGTTCACTGAAGTATGTAGTTTTCTTCCTGATGTTCCCAACAGAATTAACATACTACAGTGATCGCTTTGAAATGCAGGGCTGCCTTGCTCCTGTTCAAGTACTGCTCCCACGGAATTCGTTGCTTAACCCTTCTGCGGACGCAGCTGTTGTTGGAGGCAATGTGCTCACTTCACAACGGGTGGTTGACGTTATCTTTCATGCCTTCAACACTTGTGCTGCATCACAGGCAAGTTATCTTTTTTGCTCTTCAATTTTTGCGTTGTCTTTTTTGAACCCCAATTTGGACTTTCAGGACTACATGCTAACCCATGTTAGTAACAGTTGTTTGTGCAATATTTTTTGTTTATAACTTTTCCGCTTTTTGTCATGCTTTTTTACTATTTCCAGAGAAATGTAGTCTTTTCATTTCCTGTGTGTTGCTTGTTAGCTTAAGCCTCATTTTAGACTGGCATAACTGCACATTAATTAACTAACCCTTGTTAATTGACACGAATGAATATAATTGACCTTCAGCTTCAAATACACTTTTCATTGTTGTGCCACCCCATTCATGACAGAAGCAGTCCTGTAGCTCCATTGATCTTCAGTTTCCTGAAGATATAAGTGCTATATGTTGTCTCACTAAAATGCAAGGTGCTCCCAGCACTGAAAGTGCTTGGCCTAAGAACCTTTGAGCTGAAAATTAAGGGACTGCTCAGTGCTAGCTGTGTGTAGAATTCAGGTGCTGTGAGATTGCAACATATGCAGTCACAAGTTGAACAAGGTCCTGTTTCAAGGCAATCTCTATGCAAACATTTTTTTAGTGTGCCAGTAGGCAAATTATTGGAAGCAGTAAACTTTCACTAAGTTGTAAAGCTCTGCTTTTTGAAATTCAATATCCTCTGTTGGGGGGTCCAAGAGGTCTGGTACCTGGGGTGGCAAAAACTTCCTTGAAATTCTGTCTCTATAGCTTTCACCTTACCTCCCTTGGTAGTTTTGATTGGTCACTGAAAAAGAGATAATTTTAAATGTAATAAAAAATATTCACTGAATTTTTAAAATGCTGAACTGGTTGATGTCGTTGGCAATGGTCACAGATGTCTAACCTCTCGTTTACTTTTTATAATGACTAGAATACCTGACTAGGATACCTGTCTTAATACATGAGTAAAAACTAAGCTTGTGTTGGTCAATCTAGCATCTGCAAATTCATCTTTGGCATTACTGTGCTTTTTGTTTCTCCCAAAAAACTGCTGCACTTTAAAGGGTAAGTGTACTGTATGCAACAAAGCATAGGCATGCACAGATCTCTTCATAAGGTATGGCCAAAGTTCATAGCAGTGCCCATTCATTTCTTCTGGGTAGCAGAGAACAATATTATACATAATTTGTGCCCATCTTCCCCTTATCTTAGCCCCCCTTATCCCTCCTCTGTGCACGCTTGTGCAGTAAAGGCTGGTGAGCACTGAGATATGCTTGCCATTGGCTTTGGACATCATGATGAACTAAAATAGGAAACATGACAACAGTGCTTGATCGAGTTACACAAAATCATGTACTGCTAGTGAACTGTTCTGCACTTCTAGTTTGATAGGGTCAGTGATGCCACCATTGCACCAAATGCGCCAAACTGTGGCAAAGCAGATAAGCTGTGCCATCCTGATAAAAATTGGGAAAATTGCACCAAACTGCCTCCAAACTTGCTGCTTTCGAATTGGGCAGTGCCGCACGAAGGCTATCCAGGTAGATATAACCTTAGTTGTCGCCACCATTTAAAAATATTAGAGTCCGTTGAAGCCCACATACAACGAACATGACTGTCACGTGGCATTTGTTCCTTATGTCCCAAAGTTTGTTGAAAATGGACCAGTAGAAATGAATGTCGCAACACGGACTTCTATGGTGTCCTTTGTATGCCATATGCTCGAGCCACCTTCATTCGGCAAGTTTCTGCACACGTTTTCTAGTCGCTGCCCGTTTCTCTCTCGCTTACAAAACACGAGCAGCCCACACATCGAGATGGCAGCTGATCAACGTACTCAACCTTGCATGTCTTTAAAACCTACCTTTCATCGGCTTGATTCAGACTGGGCAGCCGGCGAGCATGAGTCAAACGGTTGTAAGTTTCATTTAATTATGATGCAAATATCATTTGGTAGTGCAATTCATGTGCACAAATATTGTGATTTTTGCACATTCGGCATATTGCACCTGCCAGAATATCATCTTTGTTTTGTGCTGACAAGTGACAGAGCTAGGGCAGCGCTCACGCCAATGCTGTGCACGGGTGCGGCGGCGATGCATAGAGAGCATTCCACGCGGCGCAGTCAAATTTTTTGGCCAAGTAAATGATAGTTACTCTTGTGAAGAGTTCATCTGTGAAAATCTCACAGGCAGCGTAGCCAACGGCGGAAATGGCTGTGAGGCGGGACCCACCTGTCCATTTTAGGGAATGAGCCGTGCAGTTGCACACGTTTGGCTTAAAGCTTTTTCAGCTGTTTAATGCTTCATCTCAATTCGAACAAAATTTGTGATCAGAGCGTGCAGCTTGGGAGATAGCTAGTGGTACTGATGAGCGTGTGTTGCTTTCCGCGATCCGCTTAAGGCGTGATAAGATCTTTTATTACCCACTGTGAAATAGAATGCATATTAGTCAGTTCTAGGTGGTGAAGGGTGGCTCGGGAAGGAACAGAGGCATTGACAATTCATTAGTGCCTCGCTCCATTCTGCATCTGTTCCGCAAGTTTAACATGTGCCTAACTCAGATAGACTCGCTGCAAGTTAGAAATGCCTGCGAGACAGGGCGATGCTGGGCTCGTGTGGAGGATTTTTTCCTGCTTTCCATCACATACGTGTAATGCCCATCATTCTCTAGTTCTGCGTGAAAAATTTTTTGACGCTGATATACATTCTTGATGAAGATTGGGGCCAGCAGTGCATTCCTGCACGCGTGCTTCTGGTGCCTGTGTCTTCATTGTAGCCAAGCACTGTTTCAGGGGACGTTCTGTCTACCCAAGACTTAGTGCCGTAGCCGTAATGTGCTTTTTAACTTGCGTGTCGACCTCATTCGTATTAGGTCAGTGCTCATTATAAATGGGTGCAACCTCATGGAGTTCTTGTGCTTGCACTTTGCCATTTGCTTCAGTCATGCACCATAGCGACCCCGGAGCTCCACCATTTGTTTAAGTAAATGAAGCACTATACATGGTGCAGGGTTAGTGCAGCCTTTGTACGCACTCCAGGAAGAATTGTTGAAGACGATGCTTAGACAATGCTGCAGCCAGCAGAGGGACTGATCAAGGTTGGCTTAGCTCATGAGCATATGGTGGTGACTGAATGTGATTGCTTGCTTCTGAGTGAGAGGCAAGCACAGATGTGCAAGAAAACATTCCAGAATTGGCTGGCACAAATGGAAAACCAGAAATCTTGTAATGTGGGGGAGGTTTAATGAAGCCTTTCTAGTTTTGTAAAAAGTTGAGCCACATATCAGCACGTTTGAGCTACTGTGCTTGCAAGTATATGCAGAGTATGTTTTCTTCAAGTAAACATTGTGTTGCATATTTTGCAGAAGTGTCTTTTCTTCAGTTATACAGAATAAAACTGAAGACCTGTCATAGGCGACCCTGTGCCAATAACGACAGACTAATGGTGTAGATCATCTTTACATCGCACTCAAACTTTTCCAACGATGTTTGCCAACCCTAAAGGATTTGGAAAGTGAAAGCTACATGCTTCAGAGTGCTTCTAAATCAATGTTTTATTGCTGTAAAGTGCACCAGACTGGAAATTTTAGTGTTTCAGACTACTTCTAAATCGATGTTCCTCTGCTCCAAAGTGCTCCAAATTGTAAATTTTAGTGCTCCAAAAATTTCTCCAAATTGCATTTTGCCAGTAGCATCACTGTGGGATGCACATGACTTTCACACTAGAATGCACTGAAATGTGACGTTTGAATTCTGACATCTAACAGAATTTTACATTGCGTTCATTTCTTAATTATTCAGTCAATTTATCCTGCATTTCATTCAGCTGGCATGCAGCCAGTGATTTCATTATTTAAGCATAAAGTTGTCATTAGTCATTATGGCTCTGGTTAAAACTGGTAGTGTTGTAGAGTGTCTAATTAGAAGCAAGTGCATTCATAGTATGCATCTTCTTTACACGCCGAGGTGACCTGCAACTGTAGCATTCTGTTGCTGAACATGAGGCCATGGGTTTGAACCCATCTGTGGTGGTCGCATTTTAATGAAGGCAGAATGCAAAAGCACTTGTGCACCAAGATTTTTGTGCATGTTAAAGTATCTCAGCAGGTCGACTTTAATCTGTTCTTCCACTACAAGGTGCCTCGTGGCTGCTCGGTGGATTTTAGCATATAAAAATCAATTTATTATGTACCTTCTTTTCTATGTCTAGGGGTGCATGAACAACATAACCTTTGGAGATGAGACTCTTGGCTACTATGAAACCATTGGAGGCGGTGCTGGAGCTGTGAGTTTGGCCTGCTTGACTTCAATATTGCACTGTTTGTCATGGTTGTGTGATTGTATGCAATATTTATTACAACCGAGCCCAGGTGTATCGAACCCAGCTATTCTGAATTATTGTCTATATTGAACACATGAAAATCCTGTGTAAAAGTATAGGAAAGTCGCACACTATTTCGTACTGTAATTTCACGAGTCATTCAATATATCGAACTGTGCGCTGCGTCCCTACAAGTAGCACATACCCTAACCATACTCCTTGATCACTTTTTGCGCGTCTAAACACATTGGTTGCCTGGTCTTGGGCTCCTGCTGGTAGCGCTAGGGCTGTAAAACCGTGTTACGAGACGAATGGGGAGTTTTCTTGAGGGTACTCATCCTTTGCGCCGCATCCCTTTTGTGTGGTGAAGCCAACCTATAGCTATAAAGCCTTGCAGCAGCACTCACTTTGCTGCCAAAGGCTTTCCAGAAACCAACTGTACCTTAGAGTAATTATTCTGTTTTATAGTGTACCGGTAACAGGATTAGACATCTTATAATAGGCAATGGCTAGTTACATGGAACGATCCGTTGCAGCTTTGATGTGAAGCAGGTTAGGCATAGCAACACCCAGCGACCGGTGCTGTGCCAACACGCCGGTGGAGGGTGCATGTCACTGCAAGAACCCCGTCACTAGCGTAAACGCTATGTATTCTTGCTTCTAGGTTACAGATAAGCTTATCTACTGCCATTTATTTATATATCGAATTATCTATATATCGAAGTACTTCGCGATTCCCTTCGGGTTCATTATAACCATGTTTGGCTGTATTACCATAAAAACCGGAATATAGGTCAAACTTTTTTTCAAAAAACCACGGTGAAAAGTCGACCCCGTCTTATATACTAGTAGGTCATTAGCGGAAAAACTACGGAAGTCTTGCAACAATGGACGGCTGAAGTCAACAGCCTCCATAACCATCGTTATCAGCAGCAGTGCCGCCATTTTGCGTTTCCGTAGGTGCAAAGCGAAAGCCGACGGCAATTTACCGTCGCCTTCAAGAAAAACGCGATTGAGTACGCGGAAGCTCACGGGAACCTGGCGGCACAGCGCGACTTTGGAGTATCTGAGAGCATTCAGTACTGGCGGAGGCAGAAGCTGCGTATTACAACTTGCAGTAATTAGAAGAAAACATCATTTCGTGAGCGGACCGCAGCGTATCCAGAATTGGAAGGAAAGGTTGCGCTGCGTGCAAGATCGCTGCCTGTGACTGCCGAATGCATCCGTGTGAAAGGGGTAGAGATCGCGCGTCCATCTAGACTCACAAGGGCGCAATTCAAGGGCTCGCCATCCTGGGTGCGGTGATTCATGAAGAGGAAGGGCTTTGCTCTACGGCATCGTACTTGCGTGTGCCAGAAACAAACACGCGGGTCGATGGGTGCGCAATACTGTTAAAAAATTTGCCGGGTGTACATACGAGCAGCATTTAAATGAAAATAAATACTGTCACCATTGTGCAACCTGTCGAGTCGCATTTGTTTCAAGGTAAGGGTGTCTTTCGGTACTTTTTCCATTGACAAAGGTTGTTTTTTTTTTTCATTTTTAGAATTGGTTAGCTAGGGGATCGACCTATATTCCGGTCCGACCTATAGTCCGGTTTTTATGGTAGTTACTTATGTACTGTGAATAAGTTAATGCACAAGGTGTGACATCAGAGGTAATTAAATCAACTTGGACTGTTATTGGACCTATCACTTGGTACTAAGCAAAGTATCGTAATTTCTGGTACACAGTCCCCGGACTATACATGCTGAAATATTAAAATGTTATGTTGTATGGACCATCTACATGTGTGTACTATACAGTAGTCTTGTTTTCGAAATTGCCTATATAATGTGCCATGCCCAACACAATTCTCACTACCACGAGGTTTGTCAAGGTCGTACTTGCACTCTGTTTACTTTTCTTTCCATCACACAGTTTACTGGTTCCATGCGTGATTACTGGCACCAGCAGCTATTTTCACTTGGAACAATATCGCCTGTCTCCTTCCTACGTACAACCCACATTGAAAATAGAGTATGTGCTTGATCATTGGTGCCTGACAAGCCGCCGCGGTGGCTGAGTGGTTACGGCGCTCGGCTGCTGGCCCGAAAGACGCGGGTTCGATCCCGGCCGCGGCGGTCGAATTTCGATGGAGGCGAAATTCTAGAGGCCCGTGTACTGTGCGATGTCAGTGCATGTTAAAGAACCCCAGGTGGTCGAAATTCCCGGAGCCCTTCACTACGGCGTCTCTCATAGCCTGAGTCGCTTTGGGACGTTAAACCCTCATAAACCAAACCAAACCATTGGTGCCTGACTTCATAAGGCATGCGTGTAGCGTGGCTGGTATCACAAGCGGCCAACGCAATGAGCTGCAGTGTGTTTCGCCTTGCAGGCAGGAAGATTGTGAAATCAGTGCTGCAGAACTCTCCTCTAAAAAATATAGTGAAAATGAGCCATTAGTCTACAAAAAAATGATATACCTGGTTTGCTCCAATTGCTTGTAATAGTGCTAATTGTAGTGTATTGTAAGACTGCATAGTTTTTTGTAGTGATTGGGAAAATAAAACGTACACTCGGCTAAGAAAACAAAGAAAAATAGGCTTTTCAGAACCCTTATGGGTTGAGGACCTTGCACTCATTCCCTGCAGATTATGTACAGGTTGCAATCTAATAAAAAAAATAGTTTTTCAAAGAGATGTGAGCCCTTGGGACTGTACACTGGGTGCAGACTGTAGTCAGGAAGTTATGGTATGCTGCTAAAAGCAGTTTAGTTCATTCAGCAATCTGACATGGAATTTTTATTTGGAAACAAGGAAAAACAAAACACTGCTCTGACATTTCTGTTGTATATAGTGTGTCATATTACTAATAGTAAACATGCATTTGCAGGGCTGCAGGTTGCATTTTTTTGTTTGTGTTAGTGGTTAGAAGCTTGTAGTTGTGGCATGCCACAGTATTTCTATGTGTCAACACAAAGTGAACAAGGGAGGGGGAAGCCTCAGGGTGTATTGCATATATGTACTGTGTACTACATACACATTAGAGTGTTGTATTCACAAACACATGCGGGAGTATTGCACACATTGAGTGATGTGCTGCTAAAGTACTGGTCTTATTTCAGGGTCCACATTGGCATGGCCGCAGTGGTATTCACACTCATATGACCAACACTCGCATCACAGACCCTGAAATCCTGGAGCGCAGGTTTGTTGGCTTTTTATCTTGTTGTAACGGCCCCAATTTACTGTTTGTAGCAATAAAAATGCTACTTATCTAGGAGGTAAAAATGTGTGTACTGATGAAATTGATGGAGGGGCAAAAGAAAGCATATGCACAAGTGGAACGTAAAGTGAACAAGGCACTGCTTTGGAGTGTAAGTGTACTAAGATATGACTGCAGAATTTCGGAAACATCTCTGTCAAAAAAAGGCCAGTTGGTCTGTCAAAAACAAACGGAACCATTTGGAACCAATAGAATTCCAATAGGTTTCAGTAGTTTTCAGCAGACCATTGAGCGTTTTGTGACTGGGATAGTGTGTTTCTACACAAGTGTACCAGTGTCACAACTGCTTGTTAGTCAGTATGCTTTCCAGTTTCTGTTAGATACAATAATAGTGCTGTTATATCATTGCACCATGTCGGTCATTGCCCACATGTTGCTTTTGGACAAAAGCTGTACCTGATGCAGTGCCCTTACCTGCAGGGATGCCAGTGGTAATGCGTGACTAAAACTCTCTTGTGCATTTTGTGACATAGCAAAATTTAGCCTCTTAGCAGTGCTGTCATGGTACCCCTAAATGGTATTTGGAGCACTATTTTGTTGAACCTAAGGCGTGTCTTGTAAACGCATAGTAGGACACCCTCCAAAAAGTGTCATATAACATTTATTTTTCCACTGTGCCATAGTATGAGCACGGAAGTTTTAGAAATAAAAATCCCGGCTGTATTTCTGACAGAGCCCAGAGCAGTCCACCATGGCCATGTCATCATACTGCATTATTCTTTTTTCATTATCAATCCCTTTTAGTACCACACTTTGTTTTTTCTTACCTGTGCTGAGCATTTTCACTCATGATGTCACAGTGGAACATTAGTGGAGGTTCACGTTGTTACAGCACATAGGTTGCAATGTGCCAAGGACACACCATGGTCACGGGGGAATTTTTTTCAAGCTTTATGTGGTTTGTAACACAGCAAAGTCGAACTAAATTGTCCACTGTCACATACTGTATTTACTCGTGTATAACCCGCACCAAAATTTGAAAAAACGCGTTTAAGAAGTGGGGGTGCGGGTTATCTGCGAATTTTTTCTTTGAGGGGGGGAATCGGCTTCAGGGCAACGCGCGGCGGCCTCCCCCGTGTAGTCCGCCATCCCCATCGTCATCAACGCTTGTCAAGTCGATGCGGGACTAACGAAAGGCATAGCCAAATCCACATTCATTGTCTCTTTATTCTTCTCCACGCCATTGGCCACGCTTTCTTCAGCCAGCATTGTTGAGCCTAGTGCCTTGCTGGCACGCCGGTCGATGCCCGTACTGGATTCCTTCCGAGGCCACTGCACTGATGTGGTGAAGGCTTGCCTCGCTGAGACCGGCACTGACCTCGTTATAATACCTGGCGGCATGATGTCCATGCTACAGCCACTCGACATGTGCCTGAACAAGCCGTTCAAGGCACACGAGAAGTGTTTTTATACCTAGTGGATGGCCGACAGCCTTTACGCCCACACACTGACGGGACGCGTGCGAAGGCCCGATATTCCATTGCTGTGCCTGGGGATCGTGGATGCGTGGAAAGTGATACTGGCCGACTTAGTGCATAAAAGCTTTAAAAAAATGTGCCACCAGTAACAGATTGGATGGTTCCGAGGACGACTGCGTCTTGGTGAGAGCGGCGATGAAGACTCGGGTGGCAGCAGTGAGAGCGGTGACGACTGAGAATCGGATAACTAGTGATGTGGTGGTGGTCGTTTGAATAAATGTTCTGAAAATGAAATGATCGCTGAGTGTGCAGTTGTATCTTTCTAATGGTAATTTTTTTTTTTTTTTTTTTCAGGTTAATGTGCAGGTTATGTGTCAAGTTTTTTTTTTGTGGAGTTCAAAGTTAAGGGTGCAGGTTGTAGGCAGGGGCGGGTTATACGTGAGTAAATACAGTGTATACTACAGGTGTGAGCGCTGACATAAATGCAAGCTGCCCACATTATGGACTTATAGGCTGCTAAATGGAACTGACAGTCATGACAGCATATGAAAACAGTGTAACATCTAACTTTAGTTTCATCTTTTTCTTGACCCCTTCCATGCCATGGATGAGCTGGGTCTGTCTGCACGTTTCTAGTAAAAACATTGAAGGACAAGTTTAGCTCGTCAACAATAGTTTTAATTTTCTTGCAATTTCATGCATGTGCTGGTTTTTTCTGAATGAGTGTGTAGCGGCGCTGGCATCGCCAGCGGCGCTGATGAAGATGAAGCTCGGAGCGTGACTTGGCTCGCGCAGTACAGAACACTTTCGGCACCAGCCTGATCAGCAACGTCAATAGCCCACTTCTCTGGCTCACCAGCCGTGGCTACCGGGACCTTCAATAAATGTGGATCACCTTCCACGCCGCTCCCCTCCGCAACGCCGCTCCCATCAGCTCTGCGCTCCTGCCCGTCCTATCCCTCCACTTGGCCTTGCCGCTGCAGGCCCATTGTTCACGCCCGGTTTTCCGAAGCTTCTTCTCGTCGCCATCTACGTGCCTACCATCACATCCGGTGAGCTCCTTCAGCCGTATCAGCGCTCCTTCCTTCCTCGGCTGCCCGGCCTGCCTTCATTTTATGCCAGGTACCCCGTTTTGTGACTGGCGCTGCTGGACTCATTTTCACATCAACTGTGTGTCCAGCCAGCTGCTGCGCTATCAGCACGCCAGCCGCGAACTCCCACCCGGTCTCCTGGCAGAGCTGCGGTTGCCGCCTCCTGGCCCCGACATTTACGCCAACTTCAAGAAGGGCCTGACGACGTATTTTGGCCTGGAGCTCCCACCGACTCTCTGCGCTCCTCCTATTCCCGACTCAGAAGCTGCGCCGCCACGCAACTCACGACCACTGCCAGCTACTCCAGCGGAGCCGCTCCTCACACTGGTCTGTCCACTATCGCCGCCAACAAATGTGCCCCCACCCACGGTTCGGCAAGTGCAACGCGAGCACATGTCAGTCTCTTGCCAACCTTCACAACCAACTGCCTCATACTACATCCCGGTCCATCCCAAGTTTGCTACAACGGCCCCTACGGACGGCCATCCACCTGCAAGTTCCCGTCCTTGGGCGCCTCCTGCCCAGCCCTGCTTGCCACCTGTGACACCTGCCCTTGGACCATCACCAGAAGAACCCTCTCTCGACCCGGGCCCGGACTCGCTTCTAGTCCCATGTTTCTCTGCCACTTCATGCCTAACCACAGTGAGCCCATCTGTCCTTGTTGCGAGGTGCGCATGCATGCCCCACCAGAGCCTTGTCGGACATCACGCACCACCCGAACTGCCTGCCATGGATCCCTGCCCACCTGATGCCTTCACAAGTTACTGTGCCGCCGCGACAGGCGAGACAGTCACCGAAGGTGGTGCCATACTTGTGATGCATTACAGCGTGCCCCATACAACACCACTATGGAGTTAGCACTACTGCTTCCTTCCAATTCCGACCCCTACGTCATGGACTTGTACCCTCTGTTCCCAATAAACAGTCCCAACGCCACAATGGGCTCACTTTTGCAAACGGCTGGTACACCCCATCGCCCGCTTCGACTACTTCCTAACAAGGCAGTCCATGCCCCACGCAGCAGACCTCAAGTGCAGTGCCGTCCGCCGTGGTTCCGCCATCGCCAGCGGCCGAGGCATCGCCTTCACTTCTACGGCTGCGGTTTCCCCACGCCTTACCTTCATCCACATCGATTGGGCCAGCGAACATTGCATCCCTCTCGTAAATCCCCATGCGGCTGCATTTCCTGTCTGGACATTTCCTGGCCAACTTCAACCCAACTGCCGGCCCCACCCGTAGGGCGTACGGCTGAAGCATGCCTAGCTAGCCTCCCATTTCTCGATGACTTTTCCTGCCGGTTCCTTCTTCCGTCGTCATCATCTTTCGGCTCCCCTCGCCCTTTGCGAAGCAGCCAAGCTCGACCACCCGCGCTCATTTCTCCCGCCCGGCAGCCCTCCTGAGTTCTGACTCGAACTTCACTGACATGAAGAAACTTGTAGATCCCGTTTCTATTCTTTCTGTTATAGCGCATCGCGCTAGAAGGGGAGCATCTGTGGCGGCGCTGGCATCGCCAGCGGCGCCAATAAAGATGAAGCTCGGAGCGCGACCTGGCTCATGCAGTACAGAACACTTTCGGCACCAGCCTGGCCAGTAATGTCGACAGCCCACTCCACTGGCTCACCAGCCGCGGCTACCGGGACCTCCAATAAATGTGGATCACCTTCCACAAATGTAGCCATACTTTGGTAATTGGAAGCTCACATTCTGTGGGGCAGCACAAATATGAGTGATTTTATTCTTTCGGAGAAAATATTTTGATGGTGGTTTTTGACCGCACTAAGAAATGCTGGCCGTTTTTGGTCAGAATTCAAGATAGTAGCATGGCATGGAAGGGGTTAAGAATTTTAGAAGAAAGTGTGACTAAAGGCACTGACAACCTTAGAAATGTTCCTACTTTCTGTACACTTCTTCAGCAACATTCGCAGTTATAATAAGAACTTAATGCCAGACAAAAAAAAAAAAAAGAAGTGAAAGCAAACTCCATGCACTACAGGCTCTGATTAAATTAGCAAAATTCACTTGTTTGGCAGAATCCTTGATGAATATAAGCATGCAATAAGTGAGAACTGAGCATACTCATAGCAGTTGCATATGTATGGCTATGGCAGGGCATATTGCAACTGCTGCAAGGAGGTGTTGAGCACTTTGTCGATTTTGCCAATGGTTTTTTCACTGTTTTTATTCATGCACTTCCTAAGTTCAGCTTAACCATTTGTGCTGCTACACCCTTAGAAACACTTGCATATTAGCCTATCTGCTCTCTCTCAAAGGTTGACAAAGTTATGAAGGGTTGATTTCAATTGTTTGTCACTTTCTTACTCATGCGATTTGTAAGGTTTTCTTTCATTTAAGCATGAAATAAATAAATTAATAAAAAATCTATAAGCCATACTTTTCTAGTTCTTAAACATTACACCTTCAATTATCAACCTTTATCTTTCTCTTTAATTTGGTGCTGCAGGTACCCTGTCATCTTACAGCGATACCATCTGAACATTGGGACAGGCGGTCAGGGCAAGTTTTCAGGAGGAGATGGTGTTGTTCGTGAGCTGCTGTTCCGGAAGCACCTACAGTTGTCTGTACTTACAGAGCGCCGTGTTTTTTCTCCTTATGGCCTGCAAGGTACTCATAGCCTGTGCGTGTATATGCATGTGTATGTACGAAGGGAGACTCTTAAGTGGCATGACAACTGCAACAGCTTTCATCCCAGAGTAGAGACAAAGTGCCTGGATCACTTCTTGCGTCTTTGCTGATCATGCAAAACACCTGGATAACTATGAAGCACTTTACTAGTTTTTCCTTTGTTTACAAACAATTTTAAAGGGGCACACTAGCCAAGGAAGTCAACTTCTGTAGCACTTGTGCAATTTTAGAGAAACTTAATGTGTAATTACTTTACTTCCGAGACACTCCGTGTGGAATCATACTACTCTGTGCTTATTCTGGTAGAAGTTATGTACCTTTAAGGATGGAAGTGAGTGTAGTTGCTCAGGAAAACTATTGTTTTTAATACATGATAAATCTCTACATTTTAAGTTAGAAATGTCCACAGGGGAGGGCTGTGCAGCCGCTTCCCACTTTTCTGCTTTTTCCGAAAAAATAACATTGTATGAACAGGGAGATGCTTTCATTGTTTTTCACTGGTCATTGAAGATGAGAACTCTTTATTGTGACGAATGATAAATATAAAAAAAATTTACGGCTAAGCTGTTGTTTAACATGAACTATTCGTTTAACATGAACAATTCAGTGAACAGCTGTCCCCCACTCTGTCGGTCCTGCTACTGTTCGATGCCTGCATAACGGCCGTGGCTTCCAAGAGCCAGCTGGAACCTGCTGCTTTCTTCATGCGGAAGGAATTCGAAGAGGGGTGACAAATGGCAGTGATTCCTACTAAATGTAGTGCGTTAGGTATAAATGGTGATCAGGAACGTTTGTTACACTGACGAAGAGCAGCTGCAGCACTACAACACTATCACTAGTAGATCTAGCACAGCATTGACATAGTAACCACACTATTTTGGTGCTCAAGTGGACAGGCGCACTTAGTGCAGTGAGCTGCCCTTCAGTCTCGCCCCATATCATCCTGGGCAGCAGCAGGTTCTGTGAAGGTCTGGCAGGGGCGTCACCGAGTGGACCGCAAATGAGCCAGTAGCAGCTGTAGAACAAAACATGATGTTTCGTCCTGCTTGCTGAGGCTGCCTTTTTCTCCCGAATTCGCCCTTTCGGGGGTGCTGCGCAGGGGAGAAACAGGGAGTGCTCCGAAATGGAGGCACAAAACATGCGAGCCTCTCGCGGGGGGAAGGACAGGGAGAGGGGGGGGGGGAGCAGGAGTTTGCTCGAGACGCAAAATATGTGGAGACATGCCTACTTGGCCGATGCCACAACTGCGGCTAATTTATGGCGAAGGCCTGTGTTTGTGTTTCACTTACTGCGATGTCCGTCCCCTGTTTGTACTTGGCAGTTCGGTACATAAGGTGCGTAAAAAAACTGCAGGCTGAGCACACCTGTGATGGGACCGAATTTCCAACGTGGCTGAGCTCTCTAAAACAGCTTTTCACTGTAAAAAAACTAAGCTTATAGCCCTCTTCCTCTTAAAATTTTACACCAAGAGAGGTCTGATGCCATGTATGCTGCTTGATTTGAAAACGGTAGTTTTTCCAAGACCACAACTTTCTATAAAAACAAGCAATAAGAAATCCGAACTCAGAAAAGTTTTCAAAACACCCCAGTTGACTTGTAAGGGCAGAAGTTCCAAAGAAGCCACCAGGAGCGTATGCTTTTCTCATCCATACATTGCTCTTTAGGAGCAATAGCATCAAGCATCTGCTTCTTCTTGGCTGCTTTTGACAATTCAAGTGCTTGTGCTCAGGGCAGGCATGCATGCTTTCATGGTTTTCTTTATTTTCTTTTTTATGTGCGAGCCACAAGCAATGTTCAGTTTTTCTAGCACTTTATTTGTGCCCTTTAGGCCAAAGTCAATTCCATAACGGCAAGGACTTCCACTGTTTCAGCTCTTCCACACTGCATGAGTCTGTACTTTATGAAAGAAAAGTTGACACTGGCTCTGGTTTCTCTCGGCGCAAGCAGCCGTCCTTTCCATGTGAGGCACAAAACAGAAGTGATCATTGTTTGTGTGGCGGTCAGTTTGTTGGAATGGTACCCACTCAGCATTTGTTGTCTCCCGTTGACGCTGCAGTGCACTTGTGCATGGGTCACTTTGGTTCAGAAGTGCTGCCTTCCATAGAAGGCAGGGAGGTAAACATCCCCATTGGGAAGTGCTGGGAGATTTTGATGTTCAGACGGTGCTGCATGCCAGTAAAGCTCTGGCTGTTGTCATTGCTGGGCAATGAAGAGGCAAAAAACAAGATAGCACTAACCCAGCTGGGCACCCATAATTGCTTTATCTATTTCTTGGCTTGAAGAAGGGACACTATGTTCCTGTTTTACAAATGCCTGGAGAATCTTCTTTGTTGATGGTATTTTTCATATCAAAAAATATAATAAAGTAGCACAGCTAGCAAAAAACATATCCAAGCTGGATCTTGAACAAATCTGACAGCAGGAAAAAAAAAAAGGGTCACATGGATGTTCACACCAACCCCAGCTTGAGTTTTGCTTTTCTAGCTAATGAGGCTTTGATACAGCAGAATATATCACAGTGATGCAATGGCTGTTTATACGAGTTTCAGGATGATACGAATTTGTAGAATTTTTTGGCCGGAGTGCACTGTGTATGGTGTGCAGAATTGCAGATGTTTCGAACACACTTCCACGTCACTACGCTCGCGTTAGTCGCGAGTGCATCCTCAAACATTAAACGTTGCATGCACATCGCAGACGCTGCAATCGCCAGTCGTGCAGCATGCACTGTGAGCAAAGAGCGGTAGTGCGCGGCGGCATGCAGCCTGAACATTGCCGACGCCATGATTGCCAATTGCGCAGTACATGCTCCAACAAGTGAGCGGTGACATTGCATAGTTGACATTGCAGTCGCCAGTCGCATGGTACGCAGAGCAAGCAATGAGCGATGGCGCGCGGCTGTACATAAAACCCATCAGCCATTAACAAGTCTGCGTGAATGCATTTCCCGTGCTTCTGCATGCTGATTTTGTTTGTTATGGATGATTTCAGATGATAAGAATATTTTTGGAGAACCCGTGATTTTTGTATCAGCGAGATTCTTAATAAGGGAGTAGTTAGTCATTAGCATCCACCCAAGCGCAGCCCTTGCAGTTACAAAGGAAAGCTATACAGCCTCCACAGAAACTTCATAGTTCAGAAAATTTCGTCCTTGTCTGGGGTTTGAACTCGAGTCCACCACTTCACCGGGGCATTCTCTCTGCCAGCTGAGATAACTGGGACAGCTAACATATGGTAGGTTGAGAGTGAATTGATCTACAACTCAGTGCGTATCCACCCAAGTGCAGTGAGTAATTACTCCATTGTTACAATTCTACTTCACCTTAAGGGATCCCCCTAAAACATTGGATCAACCGCCTTTCTCACTTCAAGTAGGTTATTTATTTATTAACAATACTGCAGAGTCGTATGACTCCAAGCAGTGAGCACGAAAATTACATACAATAAAAGTTAACCACACATCACACCACACAATAAACATTAACTTCATCACATCGGGGCATGAACTTAAACAAATGAAATCGGACACAGGAGTACAAGAACATCATGGAACGTATTTTCCTCAAATTCGCAATGAATGTATTAATACTGGGGCTATCGACAATATGTTTCCGTAATTTATTCAAGTCGTTGATTGTTTGAGGAAAAAATGAAAATTTAAACGTGTTATTCTGAGCGGCATACTCTTGAATCATTTTGACATTATCAAAACGAGCTTGGGCATGTGGTGTTAGCTGTAATGAGTTTGAGTGTTCATTAGGATCTGTTTGATCCTAATGGACACTCGGAAGTGGTGTTTGCAGAAGTGGTGTGTGTAGCTCACTCCCAGACCTGAAGCAGTGTGTAGGGGTCACCGACACTCAGTAATGAATTTCTCACTTTCTAGACCACAGATCAAAGCAAAAGTTTCCAGTTAGATTCTTCCAGGCCAAGAATTGAAGAGTACAAAAATTTGGAGACTCAATTTTTTGGCGAAGTCGCTGTTTTGCCTCATGTCCCCCCTTAATACCCACAACAGAAGTGGAGGGATTAAAGGCACAGTATTCAGCTGTTTTCTCAACTTGAATTTTCTCTGTTTTCTTGCAGCCTCTGCCCACTGTAACATTGCAGGGCTTACCCAAGGCTATGTCCAGTTTCTGTTGCCCATAGTAACCCAGCTTTTGCCACTATATATCTTGAATGGCAGCACTCGTGGTGGTGGGGGCCAGTTCAAGCAGTCACCCTACATTCTCTATGATGTCATGGAGGTAATAGAGGAGCTATAAGAAAGGCAGCAGACTTTACTTCTAGTCTACTTCATTTGAGAATGCTACCTGCTGAATAATACTGTCTATTTTGACTGAGATGTTCAGAATAGTGCACTGTACCTATTGAATGCGGTAACTTGTCATTCCTTGTTCAAGGTGGGCAACAGCCAGACACTGAGCAGGCATTTGAAAAACTTGTTTGTGAATGCTGGAATGGCACTTTCAGCTGTGTACAGTTATGTCTGGTAATTGAAGGTCTTCATTTTTGATTTATAATTGATCAAGTGCAAGTGGTGCAGATGTAAGGTGCTTTACCATGTAGTGTTTGTGAAAGCCATGTCTTTGTGCTGTGTGTCATATGTGTTTTTGCCTTTTTATATTATCATACAGGTGGCTACCCAGGATCGTGTGGTATCAACTTGCTGTTCTTCAAAAGTGGCAGGGTGGTCAACTTGGGATCAAAGGCTTCTGTTAGGATTTCGCCTGGTGTATGTACTGTGCTGAATTTATCTTAGCCATATAAAGGGAGCATTTTTCCTAGCAGCTTTATGAAAATTGTGGGCAATTATTTTCTTGACAAAAATCTGCTGGTGGCATACAGGAATTGTTATGTATATAGTTGGCCAAAACATATTTTTGTAATGCACATTTTTTTGCTTGGAAGGTTAGTCTTGCTGGAATGGGGCAGCTTGTGTACTGCCCAAAGCAAATGAAAGAACATGAGACAGTGCCATGATGCAGTTTGCTTAATCTTAATGTGCTGGCTCAAGGAGGTGCTTTGTTATGTTCAGCACAATAGAGAAGCAGGGCATGGTTGCAAATGCATGGCGATGCGCATGACAGGTGTGTCTGGTAGGCACCCATCAGTATGACTGCCTGCTGCAAAAAGGCAGAAGTTTCTCTTTGCTTGAGTACTGCACATGAGCTGTTCATTTTGTGCTGAAGATGTGCACTTGTTGAGAGAAAAAGAAAAATACAAGAGTGCAATATAAAGAATAAACTAAAGACGCCTCCATCTTTAGCACAATTTTGAAATAGGGCATCGAATACTTGTTGTTCTTGGCTTTTTGTGCTGGTGAGGTAACAGCTTTGTATTTAGTGTCACAGGTCTATGTATAAAATTGCTAAAAAAAAATTAATAGAACAAATGTCGCAAGCAGTGATATATCTTTGGGGCACTAGTTTTCGTCTTCACTAAAATTTCTACTGTAGTACACAGTTTTTGGTTTCTACCAATGGCAGATCTTTGGAGTACACAAAAATAATTTTTTGCAAGAAAACTGCATTGGTTCCTGTTTTTTTTTTAAGAAATTGGGCAAACAGCATTGCCCCCCCCCCCCCCCCCCCCTCTCCCTCCCCTACCGAAGAAAAAACACCCGGCAACCTCCAAGAGTTGCCGTTGCCCATACAAACATTTCCATTGCATTGTTTGTTTCAACTGTGTAACAAGTGTTCACATAGGCTCGTTACCATGATTTAAGGAACTCTTTGGTGCCAGTTCTATATGCTGCATAATCTTGACTAGAAGTTCGTTCCTAAGACACCCTCTAGCGAAATGCTTTGCTCAATGTGCTTTACAACTGACTGTAAAGCCAGGAATTTAGTTGCTGGCCACAGAGTTGTAAAGCTAAAAGCAAAGTGAAAGAGATTAAGTGCCATTAGAAAGTTTCAGAACAGGGATCTCGAGCCTTGGGTTTCCTATTGGAGTGACAAAGACTAATAGCATTCGCTGTTTGCAGTGCCCCTTCGCTTCAAACGCAAAGGTTTTATAATAAAAGTTTGCAGATTTCACAATGTCATTTCCATCATAAGAAATGATAAGCTGCGTCCTGCCATCAGCCACATGTTTATCATGAAAGAGACTGATTTACTTGTGGCTCTTTTAGAATGATGAAACAAGTCTGAACAGCCCACATATTCAAACATCATTTATTGAAATGTCCTGCATTTTGACACCCTGTTTTAACGCGACAGTGTTAAGGAGCTCGTGTTGCAGAAAAGCCAGTGTCATTGGTGGCGTTGGCCGTGAGCGAAAAATGGCGCATCTCGGTGGACACCTAAACCGCGCTGTAAGGGAAGAGATTTTCCTTCCCTTAGGGCGCGGTACGGTGTGCAGGGAGAATTGTGAGATGTTATTTCCATTCCTTAAAACCAATTTTCATTTCATTTTCCTTCCCTTACGGCCCGGTTCGGGTGTCCACTGAGATATGTGAAACAGGCGTCCTTTCTTTAAATTGCCCAGCGGGCCACGCGTCGCGCCGAACAGGCGATGGCGTTCCGTGCACTCCTTGGCAACGCTGCAACATGCTGTCGTGTTTCACTCTTAAAGACGAAGCTTAAGCGTCCTCCCTGTTTTTTTGGTGAACCAACTGCACATCCAATGCCAATCATAAAAGTTGAGATTCAGTGTTAAAATTTGCATCATGCGATCACTTAGTAACGCATGTATGATTGAGGCAGAGCAAAAGCCTCCCACACCTTTTGTTGGAGACACAAAGATGCGACACGGTCAGATGTGCACACAAAAACCAAAACACAAAACCCTGAGTGCTGTTTTTTTTTTCTGTACATGTGCACTGATGTCTTGCCCTTTGAGTTTCCAGAGAGATTGTGTCCCCTGTTTTTAAGCTCTCTAGATCAAAACTGCATATTTCTGTTTGTCGCTCATCATCATTGGCCTCGGCACTTTTCACCCAATAATATGTATTCTCAGTTAGCTTCCTTGACACAGATTTTGTTGATTCACATAGCCTGTTTTATTGCATTGCTTCTTTTTTCTTTTTCCAGGACCTTCTTCATGTGGAAACTCCTGGAGGTGGCGGCTATGGTCCTCCATTTTCACCACCTGAGAAGAAAGTGTAACGGTTACGGCACTGATTTGATAGCTCAGAGTTATTTTTCTATTGATGTGGCTGGCCTTGCATGTTATCTCTCAGTAAACAAAATTGTGAGCTAATTTTGTGCCTGAAATGGAGCAGCAGTGTTTTATTTCCAAGCTTTGCTGGCATGAAATCTTTTATTGCAACTCAGTGCCTTGTACTGCATATTTATGTTCCAGAGAAAGTATGAGCAGCAATAATAAGTTTACGAAAGCCATGCTCAACTTAAACATGTTGTAGAGTGACAAAAATTTCCCTCGGGCCATTCACTGTGAGTCAGCTGCAAATCCTGGAGCATTGACGTTGTGTATAGTTGAAGCTACTTCCTCACAAATGCTTTCATAATCAACCATTATGCATCGTAGGCTGTCATTAATTCAAACTTGAAGGGAGCACACACTTTTGTACAAATTATCAGAAATATCTGAAGTGCACATTATTACGATTCAAGACAAATGCGATTTGTTTTCTGGGCACCTGTGCATACAAACGTATCTAAAAGCGCTAGCACAACATAGAATATGGTTGAAAGGCTCTGACATGTTTACTCAAGCAGCAGTCTCCAGCAGCCCAGGTAGCACTGAAACGTTATAACAATGTTGCGCCTTGTTTCAGCCAGATGTTACTACAACATTCATGATCTTATTTTTGTAATGTTCCTTAAACATTACTGATAAACATTAGAGTAACATTTTTCTAATCTTAATTAAACTGTAAAGGGGAAGATGGGCAGAGGCAGCACTCTGCCAGAGATCCATGCATTGACAGTCGGAGCTTGGTCTGCCATTTTGCCAGTTCTTCCTTTGGCTGTATTCCCTGTGCGTAAACTCCATTCTTGGTGGAGGTGTGGTATATAGCCTTTGGCCTACATCCTGGAGCTCCACATTAGAACTATCAGGTCAGCCATGACTACTGACGCAAGCCAGCAACCTGCCTCTTCGCCTCTGCCCATCTTCTTCTTTACAAAACACTTAGCATATGTACAACACTCTTTTCAGTGGTAAAGTTATCCTGCAAGACCAGATATCCACCAACTGCAGGAGTACACAGCTTCAGCCGGCAATCTGCAAGATACGAGGGCAGCACTTGAGCACTGCAATACAGCACAGTAAATTCAACTCATACTCTCACCTTTTGCTGGATATTATCTTTTAAAGCTTATTATAGCCACCCGAGAAGGGTGTCGCATGTGTGATGGTAAATGGATAGTATGCAAAATTTTCTAATTAAATTTTGGGGCTGTGAATGGGCTCTATAGCAAGCAACATTCAGATGTCTAACTGCAAAGTTTTCCTTGTTGACAAACATCATTACTGTACAAGCAGTGCAAAAGTTCAGAAACAACGCTTGAAATACATTGGTAACATTGATTTATAGTTCTGATATGAACATTACAATAGCATCAGAATGTTTAGTGTTGTTTTATACAGTTATTACATGGACATTCAAGCAACATTTAATACATTACAAGAGTATAACGTTTAGAAAGAGCAATAAATTAACATTATAGTGCAACAGATAGCATTATTTATGAATTTTTAACAGTTGAATGTTCCAATGGAACATATAATATTACTGCTACTAACATAACAATTGTATAACATTCTAATATTCAGTGCTACGTTGGTTGTGTGGCTGAAAAAAGTTATTAATAATGCACTGGTTTCTGTGTAGAGTAAAACAAGTTAACTGTCACCTCAGTGGACTGGAAAAAATGTCCAAATTATCTGAAGGTTGAATCATCGAATAGCTGCAAAAAAAATTTTCAAAACGTTTCGCAGCACAGCGAATTTAGTTGATGAAAAAAATGGGAAATGCTTGTCTGCTTTTCAGTGAGAACTGCGTGGCAGTGACAATTTTTCTCAATTCCGGCATTATTGTACTGCATAACCACTGTCGGAAACAGACTCAGAACTGCTGCAGAATTGAGGCCTTCCGCGGCCTCCTTCACAGATGCGACGCGGTAGCGGTGAATCCTCTCACTAGCGCGGAATCCATTTCAGGATGCCTCGCCACAAACAATGAGCAGCTCGTGATGAGTGCGCATTTTCGGCTCACAGGACCACATGGATGGAAGGGAGGAGAACACGCATATGCGCCGGAATGGCGAGACACCCCCTTAAAATAAAAAAAAAAGACTAGTGATGTGGTAATTGGAGTCCGAAACGGCGCACATCTCAGCGTGGCACTGATGCGCGGCCGATAGCCTCAATCTCTGCGAGCTGCTAGCCAAGCTCAGAAAATTAAGCTACGCGGCGATGAGTCGCCTCTGATCGCTTCGAGTGCCGATCGGACCTCGACACGGCCCCTTCGAACTGCGTCTGAGTTAACCAGGTGTTCAGACCGAATTTTCAGCTCACGCGGTGCTGCAATCCTGATGTACCTAACCTCGGCCACCGCTCTTTCGCGCTGGGAGCGTTTGAGAAAGAAAAAGTTTGATTAAGAGAAACCACGGTACGAATTAAGCGGCTTTAAAACGGCCGACCAAAGTTTTGAAATTTGTTGAAAATAACCAGAAGTTCAAGTTATCGGCCTGCTGATAGCGTTGACAACCTAGAAAACCAAAAATTGTGAAAATGTTCTGTAATGTCGGGAAAATAAAATCATCAAAGGATCATTGTGTTGTGTAACGAGCATATGTACATACGTGGACTGTCAAGGGCAACTGTGGCATGATATTAAGCAGCGACAACTGACTTGCATGTGATCTGCTTTGCTATGTGCAAACCAGTTCTTACTCAGTGTAGCATCAACTCAGCAGCTGGGGGATGGCTCATGCCATTGATTAGAGTACATAAGCATGCTGATGGGGATGGTAGCCCAAGGGTGGAGCTGATGTGGTTTTACTTGAGGACCACTTGTAAAATTATTACAGCAAGAGTTTTGCAAGAACCTTCTCTGGGTAAACAGCGTCAGCATTGCTGCCCTATGTTAATACTAAAATACCGCACTTGCCCGAACGTAACGCGACCACGGTTGAACACGAATGTACCACGAGGGTCACTTTTATTGGCATGGAACGGAAAAAAAATACATTATGTAACACGAGGAACGGGGCTGCAATATATGGAACAAAAGTACCTCAAATATGGCATTTATGTTGCTCGTATTCATAGGAAGTCAGTCACCTTCGAGCCTTAAAGGGACTATGAAATGATAGTTACTAAAGTTGGGAAAAGCACACGAGTGATCGGTATTCCATCAGTCTTCATTGCACCACAAAAATTTTCAAGCTAGCTTCATTAACACCTAAGATATCGGCGTTTAAGAGTGATGCTCCTTATCACCCCCTCAACTCATACGCGTGGATTCGCCAGAAAAAAAAGTGAAGTCTGCAGCTCTGCGTTCCCAATCCCTCCTATTGAGAAGGTTCGTCCCTGACCTGGCATCATCAGTATAGGGGCTAAGAAAGCGTGGTGAGGTGTTGCCCTAATCGGTTGCGAGCTGCAACTGTCTATTAACGTTATCACGCGCACGCGCGGTGAATCACGCCACCTGAACTTCAAGTCAATATAGCGTGTAGCCGTCAAATTCCGCGGCAGTACGCGAGTTCGATGTTGACCATTTCCGAGGAAAGCAGCGAGAGCGCCTTTCCGTGTAGAATAGCAACGCCAAGCTACCCATGCACCCGAAGTGGGCATTGCCAGCGCTGCGGACATTGAGGGTGTCAGATGGAATGAAATGAAACACCTTGCGTTTTATGTCACGCTTTCCTTGGGACGAAGCGTTAAATTAGCACTCTGTGCGTTAGTGCGCCATCTAAGGTGAGTTTCTCACTGCTCTGCTCCACCGCTGCTCCGATATGGGATGTGCTGTGCCGGTCGCCTCATTTGAACATTTGCGTCTCTGAGCTTCCATTGGTATTACGATGTTCTAACTTAATTTTCTTTTTTTTTTCCTTTCATGCGTTAGCACTAGAGCTTCCACTCAGCCACTAAGCTGTTGTCTGTGAGGTCCCTATGTCCACCGGGTTGCGGGCAACCTGCCCTAGGTGGCCCACCTGCCACCTAGGTCATGTGACCTTGTGGCATAATCGCAGCCTGCTCACCGTGGCAGGTGGCAGTTCAATTAATGATTGGTCGCGAAAGTTGCTCGGGAAGATCAACCTGGGTCTCACAAGCCCCACCGGTGGCAGCATCTGCCATCACAGGGCAATGGCGCGTCGCTTAGCCGCTGCATGACTGCGCCAGGAGTGGTATGAGGACTCTCAGCTACCTCTGAATGTAAAGAATGTCCAATTGCGCATATACGGGCATTAACTCATTAACGCTATCGCGTCATACCCTTAAGGGTGGCGCGTTTATACTCCGACAGTCCAACTGCTCTGACGCAGTGCAGCGGCTGCACTTCAAGAAGAGCACGCGCAGAGGAGCCTTCTTCGCGGATAGGGTGCCTCGATGCAGCTTCCTGCAGAGGGTGTAGATGGTCACTGGTGACTTAAGGTGCAGAGCGTTCGATGCGTCATCTGTCGTAGATTCGCGAAGCAGCACAGTCCCAATGAGGGGAGGAACAGGTCTGGTCGGGCCGGCACACCGGAGCACGCAATGGAATGTGGCGCCTTGAGGGTGAGGAGGAGAGAGGAGCAAGGATTGTCTTTTCACTTTTTGAGGGGTGCTAAAAAGCGCTCGCGTCACATTCGAGTAAATGCGGTATTGTGTTCACCTGCTGGCAAGGAGAATGTTTGGGAGTGGGTGTTGTAGAGAGCATGCCCCGAATGGTAACAGTCCCAATGAGGGGAGGAACAGGTCTGGTTGGGCCGGCACACCGGAGCACGCAATGGAATGTGGCGCCTTGAGGGTGAGGAGGAGAGAGGAGCAAGGATTGTCTTTTCACTTTTTTGAGGGGTGCTAAAAAGCGCTCGCGTCACATTCGAGTAAATGCGGTATTGTGTTCACCTGCTGGCAAGGAGAATGTTTGGGAGTGGGTGTTGTAGAGAGCATGCCCCGAATGGTAACAGTCCCAATGAGGGGAGGAACAGGTCTGGTTGGGCCGGCACACCGGAGCACGCAATGGAATGTGGCGCCTTGAGGGTGAGGAGGAGAGAGGAGCAAGGATTGTCTTTTCACTTTTTTGAGGGGTGCTAAAAAGCGCTCGCGTCACATTCGAGTAAATGCGGTATTGTGTTCACCTGCTGGCAAGGAGAATGTTTGGCAGTGGGTGTTGTAGAGAGCATGCCCCGAATGGTAACGAGATGAGATTGAAAAGTGGTCCTTGGTTGAGAGCACATTATAAAGAGAGGGAGCAGGATAGAGCTGCTGCTGTTGCTCCTTCACCCTGGGAGAATTATTTAATAGGCAGGTTTATTGAAGTGTGCTGACACTGGAAATAGCGAGGCACTTTTAAATGGTCAATTTGGTGTGCAGTATGTGTGTGCATGCTTAGCTTTATTACCTTAATTGCGAAGAGAATGCATGCAGCTCTCAAAGTATGTACAAATAGGCTTGCAGTTTGAAGTGTGCATGCAGCCCATGTCCCCAGAAGTTAGTTTACAAATAAGTGATGTGGTTTTAACTTGGTATAAGTGACTGATTAATGCACTGGCCACCACAAACCGCCATTAAGAGGCTGCCCGTAAGATATGAGATGTGGGTCAGTGGACCAAAAATAGGTGCTTGTTATATGCATCATGTTAGTTGGCATGTCAACGTTTATAAACTGTCACTTTGGAAAGGTTACGTTAGCCCAAAACTTGTTTTACATAAACTCACTGTTTTGTTGCAAGACCAATGCTACAGTGATGAATTGTACCCAAAGATAATAAATTTGTTTACAATAATGCATTCATGTCGAATTCCATACCCTGTATTGCTGCTACCTTCAGCGATGGTAGTAATGTTATTTGCTGCCTGCACTAATAGTGGGATTGGGTAAAGCACTGTGGTGCTGTAGTTGTAATTAGCTGTCATGCATGTAGAGTAATGAATTTATGAATGAATGTTGTGCTGGTAGATTTGAAGTACCTTGCTTTAGATGCGTCAGGAAAACATTTAATTATGTATATTGTGGGGTATAGCGTCCCGAAGCAACACATACGGGATATGAGGGAGGCTGTATAGTGGAGGGCTCTAGATGAATTAGGACGATGTGGGTTTTTTTTTTCAATGTGAGCTGATGTATCACAGCACACGGGAAGCACTTGAAAGTGCAGAAGGTTGGACAGCTGTCGCCATAGCTCAGTCGCTAGAGCATCGGACGCAAAATCCGAAGGTCATGGGCTCGGATCCCGCCGGCGGCAGGTGGTTGTTTTTTCTATTGCTTTCTAATGAGTTGTCTTTAAAATAATTATCCAATTAATCTTTCATTGATGAATACCACGAAAAAAAAAAATCCCCTATGCTCCTTGGTTTCGGTGACTGTTGGCTTCCGTCGTTCATGTCACAATGAGCCCCTCTTTTCCCTTCCCTTGTCTGCTCAATAGCTTACGAGGACCTCGGTTCTGGCAGTCTTGATGCCGTAGGTAGCATAAGAGGGTTCTCCGCAGCTTCCGCCCCCACTGTTCGACCACATGCCCACGTGGCACCCGCGGTCGTACAGGACGTACTACGTGCGCCGCTATGGACGAGGTTGGCGCTGGTGAACAGTGTCAAGGTTTGGTTACACTTAGAGGTGGGCAGGTGCCCTCATTTTTACTTTTCCTCCCCCACCGTTACTTTTGAATCCATGGCCCTCCCTCGCCCTCATTTTGAAAAGTTATCCAGCCCTCCCTCATCCTCACTTCTAAAAATTTGCTGGCCCTCCCCCTCCCTCACCCTCTTAGTCATTTTAAAACTCTAGTTACTCTTTGTAGTAGGAAACTTCTGGCGATATTACCTGAGTAATAAACGTACAAGACAAGCCCTCAAGGCACTATTGGAAGAGAGGCTAGATGCTTATTTTGTGTGTGTCCGTCCGTCCGTCCGTGTGTGTGTGTTGTTTGAGCTAACACGTGGTGAGACAAAACCGAGACAGCTAGGAGTTGAGCCCCAGAATATGACTGCCTTTACTTCTGGCATGCACTGCGTACATACATATTCCCTGCATTTTTAACATTTCATTGTTATCTATATGCACTACTAAAATGAGTCGGTGCGTTGTTGTGTCTGTGTACAAAACTAATGTACACCGAGAATATTTAGAAAACAATGCAGTAGAGTTTACCACGACAATTACAATAAGTGCTAAGCACAGAATAGACTCAGAACAAGGGGAGTGTGCAGATCGCTTGGGTATCATTACCCGATGACATTGCGGTAACACTGGGTCTTCTGAATTTCACTGCTTCTAATCTCCCGCCATTTCGTTCGGTTTGCTGCATGCTCGTCTAATGACGCTTATACGCGCACGGATGGAAGATGATGAAGACCACGCTTTCAAACTCCAGCGTGAGAGACTGGCAATGCGGGTACGTGACAAACACGACGACATTGCAAGCACAGCTTGAGAGCTTGGCAGTTCATACAGACAGGAGGTTAAGATTTCTCCCAACTGATTGTTCATCTGAGGGAAGTGTATGAACCGACCGACTTTAAATCGGAGTGGCATTCCCTTTTGGTGATGTGCTCAGCCTTGCCTTGCTTCTAGTACCCTGTTGTTCTGTCTTTTTGCGATGTGTTTCATGGCGTTTCTTAAAAGCTTTGTAAATAATTTAGTTAATGTAAATGTAATATATTTTCAATGTAATAAATAGATGCTTAAGAAAAGCTATGGCGCTGGCATAGTGGTCTGAAGCTGCGGCCAGCGGAACTGATTTTTTAGCGCCGCCGCGGGTTCGAATCCCGCTCCCCCAGCTATGGGTAAATTGGTTTTTTGAGGAAAGGAAATGACGCAGTAACGGTCTCGCTTATCTCGAAGGACACCCGAACCTCGCCGTAAGGGAAGGGATAAAAGGAGGGAGTGAAAGGAGAAAGAGGTGCCATAGTGAAGGTCTCCGGAATAATTTAGACAACCTGGGGATCTTCAACGTTTTCTGACATCGCACAGCACACTGGCGCCTTTTATGTTTCGCCTCCATCGAAACGCGGCCGCCGCGGTAGGGTCTTCCCCCAGTGCGATGCCGGCTTTCCGCTGCAGTGAGGCTCTTATGCTGTCGCTGAAAATAAGACATTATTCAGGCCACTTGAAAATCAAGCGTGTCGCTAAAATGCAGCATTTGGGCTAAATAGTATAGTAATCGCCAACTCCCCGAGTTTGGAGTCAACGGTTCCTGTGGTTGCCATTTTAGTGCCCTAGCGCTTCCACTCCGCCGAAATGCGGTTGTCTGTCCGAAGCCTGCTTCTAGCACGTGGGCCACCTTGGTCATGTGACGTTGTGATGTCATCACAAGCTGCCCACCGTATCAGTTCAATTAATGAGTAGTCGCGAGAGATTCCTCAGGGACATGGGTCTCATAAGCCCTCTGATGGCAGCACCTGCTATCGCAAGGCAGTGGCGCGTAGCTATCCGCTGCACCTCGGCGCCAGGAGCGGAATCAGCTAGGGCTCCCATGGATCTGTGAATGCAGAGAATTGACCAATTCTACCGCAGTACAAGTCCAAAATGATGCAATATCACGCAAACTTGCATAATACGATATATCAACCGAAGAAAGCCTGTTCAGGTCAAGCAAAAAAGCATAGAAAGTCAAGGTAAACCATGCAAAACCAGGTCTAATGGTTCTTGCGCATGATACTTCGTTGCATGGCCCGACCAGTGCCTTCTTGTTAGCGCACGATACAGGATGTTTCACCTAAAACTTTACACAATTTCTAAATTAGGCTTTTTTTAGTTACAAGAGCGCCGTTTTCGGCATAGCATTGTCAGCGGTGTAGTACAACGCGGCAATGCGTAGAAGGTGTACGGCTCCCGGCCTTTCGTGTTCACTTCGTGTACCTCCAGACTGCAGAAACTACGTTCCCGGGAACCTTCACCCTAAGAGCTGGCGCTTATTAAAACGGGAATTCATAACGGGTTGCACAGAAAAAAGCGTCAGCCCGGAGTACTGTTCAAGCCATCAACCTCGCCCTCAGACCGTGCACCTGCCCCCCCCTCGCCCTCACCTCATCATGTCTTTCCTCCCTCACCCTTGTGCTCACGAATTTTTATACGCCCATCCTTCCTCACCCTCACCTCATCGAATGAAATCTTCTTGAGGTGAGGGTTAGGACGCCCTCATGAGGGCTGGCGCTCATGAGGATGCCCATCTCTGGAATTTACACTATACATAAATACCCCCGAAAGCAGGAAATTGGACAGCCGTCACCGTAGCTCAGTTGGTAGAGCACCGGACACGAAATTTGGAGGTCGTGGGCTCGGACCCCACCGGTGGCAGGCGGTTTTTTTTTCATTGTTTTCTAATCAATTATCTTTGAAATAGTTACCCACTTAATCCTTCATTGACGAGCCCCACAAAAAACAAAAGCATCCCCTATGCTCCGTGGTTTCGTTGACTGTTGGCTTCCATCATGCATGTCTTAACGAGCCCCACTTTTCTCGTCCCTTGTCTGCTCAGTAGATAACGAGTGCCTAGATTCTGGCAGTCTTGATGCCGTAAGTAGCCAGCTTCCGCCCTCGCCATTCGATCACGTTCCCACGTGGCACTCGCGGTAATACAGGGCGTACTACTCCCGCCGCTATGGACGAGGTTGGCGCTGGTGAACATTCTGAAGGTGTGGTTAAACTACACATAAATACCCCGAAAGCAGAAGATTGGAGAGCCGTCGCCTTAACTCAGTGGGCGTATCACCGGACGTGATTCCGGAGGTCGTTGGTTCGGATACCACCGGCGCCATATGGTTGTTTTTCTTGTGCTTTGTAATCATTTATTTAAAAAATTATTACCCAGTTAATATTTCATTCATGAACACACACAGAAAAAACATTCCCTATGCTCCTTTGTTTCGGTGGCTGTTGGCTTCCGTCATGCGTGTCATAACTGAGCCCCTCTTTTTCCTTCCCTTGTCTGCCCCACATATGAAGGAAGCCAACAGTCACCGAAACTAAAGAGCATAGGGGAGTGTTTCAATCCTTTATGTATGCGTGTGTATGCCAGTGGGATCCGAAACCATGACCTCCGAATTTCGCGTCCGCTGCTCAGATGATGATAGCAGCAGGATGTAGTGATTGTGAACAGCAGGTGATGACAGTGAAGGAATAGTGCTTGGCTAGAAGGCGTCGAGAAGGTGGCGCTTCCAAGGCTCCAGAGGAACACCTCATATCGCACAACAGCGCTGCTTATCCAACAATACCATCGTCGCATAATGCCCCTGGCGGCTTCCCTACTTAGTTAATTATCAACCTTGACTGATTTAAACTCGCATTCAAAAGCCAGCTTGCTATTCCTTGCAGGCCAAACATACTTACCTTTCTCAGTTTTATCACGTTTATCGATAAATCGGTGTTTATCGATGGTTTATCGATTACCATTTTCAAACGCTAACTTTCCAGGTAATTCAATTACTTTTTACAGCGACAGCTGTTAAGCGCCCGTTCCTGGGTTCAGCGTCGTTGTTGTTGTAGTAGTATGTCGTAGTCGTCGGCGTAACGGGTGGGTGCGTTGCCATGGAAACCACTCGGTGGGTGATTACTGTGCAAGGAGGAAGGTATGACCTGAGCGGAGCAATGCATAACCGGTAGGTGGTTACCACGGGAACCATCCGAATGGTGGTTACCGTGGAAGGAGGAGGGTATCGGGAAAGCGGAGGATGCCCAACTGGAGGATGGTGTCGAAGGAGGAAAGTATGGCGCGAGCGTAAGGCGCAACAACTACTCGGCGGTTGCCGCGGAAAGCACCCGGAGGGTAGTTACCATGAAAGGAGTCCTATGGCGAGAGCGTGGGCAGGCGTAACCGGAGGTTGGTTACCACGGGAACCGACCGGAAGTTGGTTCCTGTGCAGGGAGGATGGTGTGGCGAATGCGTGTAGGGAGGCGTAAGCGAGGGTGGTTACCCCGGGAACCGTCCGGAAGGTGGTTACCACGGAAGGGGGTCGGTGTGGCGAGAACGAAGGAATATCCAACTGGAGGACGGTTACCCTGGAAGGGGTAGGGTATAACGACAGCATAAGAAGGCGCAGCCGGGGGGTGGTTGCCTCGGGAACCACCTGGAGGGTAGTTACCCTGGAAGGAGGAGGAGGGTTAGCTTGGAATAAAGAGGGTATGGCGAGAGCGCAGAAAGGCGCAACAGGAGGGTGGTTACAGCAAGAACCGTCCGTTAGGTTGCTACCGTGGAAGAAAAAGGGTGAGGATTATGGTGAAAGGAGGAGGGTATGGCGGGAGTAGAGGAATGTAACACGGTCCATCTGCAGCAGCTGCTGCGAAACGCGCCGCCCGAGGAGAGGGTCATCGGTGGCGTCGCGTGCCGAGAGCGGCGGAGTGGAGATGAGAGCTAGTCGAAAAACGACTATGTGTGGGAAACTAAAAAGAGCGCCCTAGAACTGTACATATGTGAGTCCGCTCTCAGTAGTAGTAGTAAAAGACTTTTATTCGACCATAATTTATAGGCCGAGCATGTCGACCGCCTGGGCGACCAGAAGCCGCTGTTCTTCCCCTTCAGCGCCAAGCCAGTCGAGCCAGGTGGTGATGGATAGAAAGGGTGGGGGGAACGAACCCGACTGCTGAGCAGCCGGGCAATAGAAGAGGCAATGGGCCAGGTCCGCATAGATACAGGGGCAGTTGGGACAGGAAGGGTCCGATCGATAGCGATAGAGGAAGAGGCGGGACGGGGTGATAACTGCATTCATCTGAATGTGCCGAAGAAGGCGAGACTCCGGCACCGTGAGTGATGGATGAGGGGGAGGGTAAAGGCGTTTGTCGAGACGGAGCTCAAGGTAGACGTCTTTTATGGTGCGGCGAAGGGTGAGTCTCCCACCGTCCTCCGAGGACTTGGGCCAGGGGATCAACGGTGCCCGGAAAAGTGTGTCGCGGGCGAGCTGATGGGCCAGCTCATTGCCGTCAATCCCTGAATACCCAGGAACCCAGCGGAGGAAAACGATGGAAGGCTGCAGTGCGGAGACCGCTCGTTCGACCTCCTGTTGGAGAGAAGGGGTCAGGGTGCGTTTCTGTATGTGGTGTATAGCGGCTTGTGAGTCTAAATAGACTGTGTACTCTTGGAGAGAGGGAAGGAGGGCAAATGACTGGAGGGCATGCGCAATGGCGAGGACCTCGAGGGACAATGCTTCTGGAGGGTGTAGATACGGCCCGCTGGTGTGGGTTTCAGGAGCAGGGAGGTGTGGATGGTACAGGGCGTAGCCGCAGGAACCGCGAGGAGCCACGAAGGAGGCATCCGTGTAAGCTACACCCTGGGTATCAAAGAGAGGGGAATGGTGCTGTGCGGCCGCATGACGACGTCCGGCGTGCAGGACGGGGGACATGTGTGTCGGGAGGGGAAGGATACGAAGATTGGGAGCGGGGGTGGGAATAGGAGAGGTAAACGGGGAGGTTGGAATGGGCGAGATACCCGCTTGAGTCAATAACCACTGACCCTGACGGGTAAGGGAAAGCCGGGCAAGCTGCGAGTCACGATGGAGACTGAGAAGAGAACGAAGAGGATGGAAGAGGCCTGTGGCAAAGAGCTTAGTGGTAGAGGTAGTGATAGGGAGGTTGAGAGCTGCCTTGTAGAGGCCCACAAGGGCAGTCTCGAGAGCGTTAAGTTGAGTCTGAGTGAAGGAAGCGTAGGGTGCAAAGTACAAGACCTTGTTGAGGGCCAGCGCGTGGGCAACGCGGCACGCGTGAGCCTCGTGGAGACCTGAGCGTCGAGTGACCACGCGCCGCAGGAGGTGAGTTACAGTACAGAGTGACAGGTGGTGACAGCGCGGTGGAGGGCTTGCACATTCTTAGCCGCATGCAAAGGGAAGCCAAGAACTTTGCACTGTGTGACGACAGGAATGGGAGAGCCAGAAAGGTGGAGAGAGACGAAGTGGTTGTGTGAGCGCTGGTAGGAGGAATGGTTGAGAAGGAGAAGCTCGGATTTTTCAGGAGCAGGAGAGAGGCCAGCGGTGGTGAGAAAGGAGTCGATGAGATCTAGGCCACGTTGCAGGGTGTCCTGTACATGACCGGGAGAGCCAGATGAACACCAGAGAGTGATGTCATCGGCGTAAAATATATGATGCAGGTCGGGAATTTCAGCTAGCTGGGAGGCGAGAGGGGCCATAGCGAGATTGAAAAGGGTAGGAGAGAGAACAGCACCTTGAGGAGTGCCACGGGTGAGGTGGTGTGGGTTGGACAAGTGGGTATCTACTCGAAAGCGAGCCATACGTTTAGAGAGGAATGAGCGGATATAGGAGTACATGCGGGAGCCACAATCCAAAGAGGCGAGTTGAGAAAGGATGTGATCGTGGCAAACATCGTCAAAGGCCTTGCGAACATCGACAGTCACAAGTGCGTAAATTTGAGTGGGTGTAGGGGACAGGAACGTTTGCTGGAGAATCAGAAACATGTCCTGTGCACAGACGCGGCGTCGGAAGCCAATGAGAGAATGAGGGAAGAACTCCCGTGCCTCAAGAAAATCAGAGAGGCGAGTCAGAGCCATTCGCTCAAGGGTCTTACCAACGCACGACGTCAGGGAGATTGGGCGGAGGTTAGAGAGAGAGGGAGAATTGCCCGGCTTTGGAATCATAGAAATAAGGGAGGATGTCCAGGAGCTCGGCAAGCAGCCGCTCTCCCAGGCATCATTGTAGGTTTGAAGGAGGAATTCTTTGGCGCAGTCTGGAAGGTTACGAAGTGTGGTGTATGTAATGGCATCCTCACCGGGAGCCGAGCGTGTAGCATTAGCAGCAAGAGCAGATTCGAGCTCCCGGAGAGTGAAGCATTGGTCCAGATCGGGGTTAGGTCCACCTGAGTACACCGGGTAGGAGGGTGCCAGAGGGGGCGGGAGGTAGAGAGAGGCGAGTTGATCAAACTTCGGAGGGAGTCCCCTGAGTCAGGGCTTTAGCTTGAGTGGGAGCAAGGGCAGGCTTAGTGCCAAGGAGGGATTTAAAGAGAGACCATGCGGATCGCGAGTGCAATGCAGAATCAAGGCCATCACAAAGAGCACTCCAACGAGAGTGCTCGAGGGAGGCGCAGTGGGCGACGATCTCAGCCCGCAGAGCAGTGATCCGGGAGGAAAGTTGGGCATTGTGTGGTTGGGAGCGAAAGGAGCGTTGAAGACGTTTACGGCGACGCCATAAACGGATAAGGTGAGGATCTGGGTCTTGGATTGGGTAACGAAAGCGAACGCGACGGCTACTGGACGTGAGCGCTGCAGAGATGCGCGACGCCCAGTCGTCGTAGGATTGAAAGGAGTCGGAGGCGAGATTAGTGCGAAAAGCATGCCAGTCAGTGTGAATAACCGGATGACAGCGAGGGATGTGGGAAAGAGAGGTGGTGATATGGATGAGAAAGTGGTCACTTAGAAGAGTTTCGGCTGCCACCTGCCAGTGAAAGGAAAGTGAACCCCGAGAGAAAGTGAGGTGGGGTGTCGGGCGTTGTGAGGCAATGCCCGCTCGAGTAGGAGAGCCAGGAGTATTAAGAAGGGTGAGGTGGCGTTCCTGGGCCAGACAATGCAGGAGGCGGCCGGGTTTGAGGGTTTGTGGGTAGCCCCAGAGTGTGTGAGGGGCATTAAAGTCACCACCAAAGAGGAGATGGGAGGTAGAAGGAAGAGAGTGAAGGAATTTGCCCAGAGCAGAGAATAAAGAGGAAGTGACAGGGGGGTTGCAAAAAGACAAAAGGACGAGTGAGATGCGGGAAGAAGGGTGGTAATAAACCACACAAACTAAATATTTAAGGAGGGTGGAGGGGATGTCAATTTGCTCTACGAGCACGTCACTGCGTACATAAATAGACGCAAGTGGTGTGGCCGTAGTGGCATGGTAGGCGCGGTAGCCTGGGACATTGCGGGCCGTCCGGGTCTCCTGGAGAAGCAGAAAATGAGGCAGAGAGGGGCGGGTGAGTAGATACTGGTGGAGGGGGGTCTTATTGTGGCAAAGATTTCGGCAGTTCCACTGCACAATTTCGAGGTCCTCGCCAAACGCCATTATGAGAGTGGAGAGGAACGCGATGGTACGCGTTCCTTCTTTTTTGCCGGGGGCAGTGACTCATGGACGGATTGGAGCATAGATGTGAAAGATGCCAATTGCTTTGATTGTGCTTGGAGGGTGGTAAGAATCTGGAGAACCGAAGTTTCCAGCTGAACCAAGCTAGTGTGATGTGCCTGTGTGGTGGTTTCGACAATGTCAGCCAAAGGGGCGACCTGGGCGCTGGAGGAGGGAGTGGGGAACGGGGCAAGGTGCTCATTTAGCTTGCTAAGCTGGGAGGTAAGAGAGGAGGTGGTTGTCTGGAGGGTTTGAGTCAAGGCATGTATCTGCTGTTGTAGATCGTGGGAAATGCGCTGCTGCTCTCGCTGCTGGCGTTCCAGCATTGCGAGCCGGAGGTCGAAGGAGCGGCTCGCGTCAGTCAAGGATGGAGAGGGTGGTGTAGTGGAAGAGAGGGACGCTGGCACCGAGGATCCTTTAACTATTGCGGCGAAGGAGCCTAGTGGTGACGTGATCGGAGCTGATGGATATTCATGATTAGAGGAGGAGGAGGAGGAGGAGGGGGTGGTGGGTTGAGAGGCCCGGCGCAAAGCTAGGCGTCGGAGGTATGCAGCTTTAGCACACTCGCGTTGTTTAGCAAGGAGGAAGGGGCAAGTGGGGTCGAGGGAGGGGTGGGTGTTCACCTGGCAATGAACGCACCAGGGCTGGGCACACACATGAGCGGAAGGGTCAGCGGGTAGAGGAGCAGCACAGCGACGGCACTTTGCCGGAACGCTGTGCTGGGGGCATTGGTGGGCGCGGTGGCCTTGAGTGAGACAACGGATGCTGGTGGGAGGCTTAAGTTTATGAGGACGGCACCGGAAGGCAACGCGTTTGAAATATACAAAGTGGGGGATGACGGTACCAGCGAACGTTATGAGCACTGATTGAGTGGATCCCATCATGCGAGCAGCGAGAATATCTGTTTTGAAAGATTCTAGATCATGCATGAGCTCATCAGGAGTGAAGTGGCCACCGGCGTTATGGATGACGCCGAGGCATGAGATGGGAGGATGGGGGGAATAAGTTTTGATGCTGACAGGCTTACCGTGAAGGTGAAGGTGCGTGATAGAAAGTAGGAGATGGGCGGTGAGAGGAGAATGAGTTTTTAAAAACACAAGGCTTTGGGCTGGCTTGGCCTGAAGGGTGATGTCTGCACTGGTCTTGGAGGAAAGTTGTGCAGCGGAGGTGACTGCGGCGAGCACGTCGTAGAGAGGCAGCTTGGGATTGAGGGTACCAGGAGGGAGTTGTATGCCAACAGTGATAAGCTCGGAGCGGGGTCGGGTGGCGGAAGCAGGCTTACGGCTGGCACCGATGGTGCTCCAGCCGATTTCCGGGGATGGAGTGTCGTCTACCGGGGACGCCATGAAGTCCATGTCTGCCGACGAATCGTCAGCCTGAGGCGCAATCTGCGACGCTGGTGCCGGGCTGCAGGTCTTGGTGTCAGCGGGTAATGTGGCTGGTGTAGGCGCGGCGGCACCGGCGGCGTCGACTAACGCAGGCGGCTGCGACGCGTCTATGGGCCCAAAGGTGTTGGCGTCCCTTAGAGCGTGGAGTTGGCTAGCAGTGGACGCTGCGGCGACGACGAACGCTGCCGGCTGCGCCGCGGCCGTCGATCCGGAGCTCCCAGCGTCGCTCACAGTGTTGGTTGCGACAGGATTTTGCGCGGTAGCGTGGGCGGTTGGAGTAGGCCCCGCGGTGGCGGCATCAGTTGGTCTGGGCTGCAGGGGCTTCGTCAGACGCTGCATTGCAGAGGTGCATGCGCGGCGCGTTAGGGTTAGCGAGGTGCCGCGCCGCTTCAGACTTTTGGAGGCGCTTGGAGGGCCAGCCCGGCAGCGGGCCGTGATGCCGATGGTATCCAAGTGCTTCGGAAGCCTTCCGGAAACGATGGAGAGGAAATCCAGGGGCGGGCGAAGCCCTGGACTAGGCCAGGGGCAGGTGAAAGCGGAGCACGATAGGCAGCCAGCTAAACAGGGCGGCGTCACCTAGCGGAAGTCCTCCGCTCTCATATTCTCTACCACAACATATCGTAAGTATAAATACTTTAACAGCTGTCGCTGAATGTCGCGTTAACCAGCGGTATACCGTCCTGTCAATTTTTTTTCTGTAATCGTTAACTAGTAATCAGTTTCTTTCCAAAAAGAAGTTGTAACCAAAGATACGGCTGTGAGAACCTGCACAGACTATAAAACCAAAGATACGGCTGTGAGAACCTGAACAGACTATAAAACACTGTTGCTAGCGAGGATGTTTCCTTCGTGACAGAGCGACAAATTATCGGCTGCGGAGAAGCATCGCGCGCGATCATGGCCGAACCGTAACCGATTCACCGCCGTATTCTAGTTCTTGTCCCGGGATATATCACGTGACCGCTCTGTAGAGAGCCCTCGTCATGTCAGATGGCGCACAACTTCCCTTCCACTGCACCCAAGTTGGAGGCTTCCACACAAAGCATGGAGCGACAACGAAGCGCTGCGTGCTGTGGTCCTCCTTGTTTCTTGTGTTCCGTTCATTCTTGCGCTGTGTCCTGCAAGCAAACGAAGAGCGGCGCTTCATACAGGACTTAGACACTAGCATCAAAGCAGTGTTATAGGCGTTAACGAAAAAAAGTAACTAAATACATTACTCGTTACCCTAAAAAAAAAGAAACGCGTTACCGCGTTACGTTACCTACAAAAATGGTAACGCGTTACCGTTATCGTTACCCAAATAAAGTATCGCGCGTTACTTTGCCGTTACTCCATGCCCATAAATTTTAATCAGTGCGTCTTTGCTGCAAGAAGTCACGATAACAATTTTATAAAGCTGATATTTCACATAAGACTTCTAGCCTAAACAACAATTTTAGCCGAAATCTTGATTTAACGAGAATATTTTGCACCAATGTGGAGGAGCTTAGCAATGTTATAGTGGTCTAAAGTTGTCCGTAGAGTTACATGTAATGGCTTCTAACTCTGTGGCACATGGTGAAGCCATTTTCTAGATGTGACACTAACCACAAAATGACACTTCGCCATCAATTCTAACTTTACAAAGAGAACTGGCCTGAACTCTCAACAAAGTTACAGTAATTAAAAAAATGTGACATTCCAAAATGTTCGGCATGCTTACACTCTTCAGAGAGTTTCGTGAGTGAGTTGTTCGGAAAGGGAAGGCAGGTGAAGGCAAGTGTGTGATTGCTAGTTCGAGCACATGTTTCGTGCTATATGAGTATTCTTTTTCTTTTTGTTGGGTGCGTCGTCAAGAGCAGGTGTTTTCTGGCATGCATGCGAGCCGCAACGAGGGTAATCGAAAACACCTGTACATTTTGTTTATTTGCAACGTCATTTTAAGTGCTCTGCGTTTTTTTTCTAAAGGCGGAGGGGGGGGGGGGGCAATTGGATTAAAAAGTAACTAGTAACGTGCCACCTCACGTTACTGAAAAATGTTAACGTAAGTACGTTTCCCGTTACAGTTCGGCAATGGTAACGAGTATGTTACTAAGTTACCGAAAAAAGTAACGCGTTACCGGTGTCACCAGTTTGCACACTTTTGCGTGCGCTCCCAGACACCCTTAGAGCGTGTGGGGGTAGCGGTCTCGGTCACAAAGGAAATGCCCTCGACTCAGCGTGGCAAGCTCAGCCGGAGACCAGCTACCAAGTGACAATGGGTTGGTCGTTTGGTGCCCAGCTTTCGCCGGTCGCAAGCCAGAGAATGAATCGGAGCCAAAGGTTCACAAAACAAAACAAAGTTTATGGAACGAAGAGACGATACACATGATTTCACAATCACTCGTACGGGCACATACAAAGTGATTTACAAATACAATGCAACTCGTGCAAAGTAACAATAGAGAGAGATAATTCAACAGAATCTTTGCACCTAAAGTGCTCTAACAAAGGGAGAGACAAACAAACAAAAGACAATTGTTCACCGGGCACTGCGACAGTCCGACGACCTGAGGAGCACGACGGGGCCGATCCGCAGGTTGGCGCACGTTGCCTCGCTGGTCCGGGCTGGGCGAGGGGTGTTCGCCCGGGAGTCGAGCGGGCGCGCTTCTCGGAAGCTTGAACGGCGGCTCGGGCTAACAGACAGCGGTTGCAGCCCCTCATTAAAGGCGCGGTCCGCGTCGGTTTTTTCTTCGCGCCGAGGGAGGCGCGCACGTACACGCAGCTTCAACTGCACAAACTCCTCCTCGCGCCGGGCGCGCGACCCCTTTGGTCGAGCGCGGAAATCACCGCCCAGAAAAATCTAGGTCCTTCTCGGCACGCTGAGTCATCGGCGCAGGAGCGAAGGGGAGAGGGTATCACTTTAGCGCCGACAAGGTTACCCCATTTCCATCGACAACGAGCAGAAACTTATCCGACATTCTGGAGAAATCGACGCTGCGCGTGGCCATGCCTCCCTCAGCGCCGCGCCGGCGAGCTGAGTTGCATAATAATAATAATAATAATAATAATAATAATAATAATAATAATAATAATAATAATAATAATAATAATAATAATAATAATAATAATTGGTTTTTGGGGAAAGGAAATGGCGCAGGATCTGTCTCATACATCGTCGGACACCTGAACCACGCCGTAAGGGAAGGGATAAGGAGGGAGTGAAAGAAGAAAGAAAGAGGTGCCGTAGTGGAGGGCTCTGGAATAATTTCGACCACCTGGGGATCATTAACGTGCACTGACATCGCACAGCACACGGGTGCCTTAGCGTTTTGCCTCCATAAAAACGCAGCCGCCGCGGTGGGTTCGAACCCGGGAACTCCGGATCAGTATAGTCGAGCGTCCTAACCACTGAGCCACCGCGGCGGGTCTGAGTTGCAGCAGCACGCGAAAAGCTACGCACTCTCTGGGGGTCCTTCCCCGCTGTTTTTGTTTTATTTTACAGCGCGCGGGCGCGATTGCTTAGGCGCAGCGTCAGTTTTTTTTCGAAAATGCGCCGAATTTTGTGACAACCGGTAACGCCGTTACTTGTAACGCGTTACCGCCAACACTGCATCAAAGAACTGCGCAACTACGAGCTGGTGCTCAAGATGTTCATACGTTATAATACCGCCCTTTCCTCCAGTGCATACGCTGAAAGAGTGTTCAGTGTAGCTGCTGGTCTTTGCACGAGGAAGTGTGGATAAATTAGCGACAACTTCGAAAAACAAGCCCTTGAAAATTAATATTTAACAAGATATCAAGCAAGCTGCTGTAGTTTATTGCAGTGGGAGTAAATTTTTGTTTGACAATAAAAGTTGGAGGGAAAATAGCTCAATAGTAATCGATTACTTATGGGCACACGAAAAAAACAACACACGTAACAACAGCAAGCGTAAAAACAGCGCACAAAAAACAGCACAGGGCAAAACGGCAAAGCGGCAAAACAGCGCAGGGAAATAACAGCATGGCGACAAAACAGCACAGAGAAAAAGCAGCACGCTTCGAAACAGCACGCCGGACAAGACGGCATATTGACAATACAGCACAGAAAAAAAAACATCATGACAACAGACGAGTAGAGGCAAAAAACAGCATGATGACAAAACAGCACATCGGAGTAAGGTGCAGCGCTGCTGGAGGGATGAACTATCATAGCCATAACCGCAAATGATAAATCACAACACATGCGGCAGCGAAGTTTGGAATTCACAAGTGCTCGTTTCGCTGGTTCATTGAAAAACAGGGCAAGCTAAATCATTGAGGAACAGCATTGCTTGAACGGTGCAAACCGCAGAACTAGTGGCTATGTAGTCCTTGCTTACTTGGCTTCAGTGATCTAGTTTCTTTCTGTATTTAAGGAGAATCAGGGTAACTGAGAGATAAAATGGCCCGGTCATCTGCTTTGCGGCCAAATGCCCCAGGTAGTTTATCTTGTCTTATTTACACGAATTCGTTATTGTTTTTTTTTTGCTGGACCCTCAGCTCTGCTTCAGTAGACTCCCAACTGTGCTTGTTAGGTTTTGTTGTGGTTACTGAGCAAAAGGGTCAAATTTGCCGAAATTTGATGTTTTCGTAAAATTTGCTTCCAAGTAAAAAAAAGTATAAAGGACAGTTGCCGGGCCAGTTGGCACATGATCTCACCGAAAAACAGCGCGCTTACACGGGACACGAGAGAGGAGACGCACACACACAGCGCTGTGTGTGTGCGTGTCTCCTTTCTCGTGTCCCGTGTAAGCGCGCTCTTTTCGGTGAGAAAAAAACTAGCTTTTGTCAAATGTTGCGAAAATTGAAGTTTCGAAATAATACTCTTCGAAGTGAAAAAAAGGGATTCAATATAGAATTATAATCAACAAATACGCGCTGATGCATGAATATGCAGGTCAGCTGTGTAGCCTATTTCTCAAAGTAAAGTAACCGCCGGTCAGCCTCAGACAACCTGTGTGGCGTCCTGGTTAAACACCAAACAACATGAAAATATCGGCTACGGCAGTAAGCATCACATACTGGATATTTTCAGTGTTCAAAGGCATTGTAGCCCGCTCGAAACAAAATTTCAGCAGATTCAAATGACGACAGCCGTGAGTTTTGAAGAATAAGAATTCTTTTGTTACACCCATGCAGAGTCCTACGTCGGGCGTATTTGTCAGAATTCAGCACCATGGTGGTAAACCCGCAGAACTGATGCCTCCAGAACAACTTCTTCAGATTCATTCTATTACACGCCATAAAAGAAGTCGATATTTGAGATCGCGAATATTGCCGTATACCGTGTTCTTTATTGAGTCTGTGGGAAACCAGCACTCGCTTACTCCAAAGGTCGCTGCCGCATATGTTGTGATTTACCGTTTTCGGTTGTGGCTATGATAATTCACCCCTCCAGCAGCGCTGCACTTTACTCCGATGTGCTGTTTTGACGTTTTGCGGTTTTTCCCTGTGATCTTCTATCGTCGTGCTGTTTTTCGGTGTGCTGTTTTGTCGTCATGCTGCTTTTTCCCTGTGCCGTTTTGTCGCTGTGCTGTTTTTGTGCGCTGCTTTGACGCATGCTGTTTTATCGTGTGCTGTTCTTTTATGGCGACTAAATCATTAACTAAAATCGGCGTCCAGAGTAAAGCTCAGCGGAATTTGTTTCTAACTCCATATGCAATCGAGGAGGCTGGGACATGGATAATGGCCCCAAGGACGCCATAGGCTTCCGAAAATTTGTCACATGATTCTGGCCCCTCACCATAAAAGACGTTACATAAATCTTGGCCGTGGGCTCTGATCGGCTTCTTTCGGTATTTAGGATGAAAAGGGGGTGGCTCCAGTGAACCTCATCTTCCTTGCGCATAAGCGCTGGAGTGCTGCCATTCTGGCTGTATTCGGGCGTCGTGTTCAACACACAGACCACCGCCGGTGCTGTCGCGACGAAGAGCCTATTATAGCTCGCGAGCGATGCGCATTGTCTTCCCTCCGCTTCATGTTACGGGCATACGAAGAGTGTCGGAGAATGCTCGCCCTCCCCTCAACACCCCTCGTTCGGCGCCGTCGGTGCGCGGGACGTTCCGAGCGGCGGGTGCCCACCTGCACTGTCTGGCACCGGACGCGGAGCCCTTGTCTCGAACTGCGCAATTCGAGACCCTTCTGGCAATACTATCGCGCAGTCACTGGTTGTCTACCGAACTTGCCGGGCGCTTGTCCCCGTAGGCCGTAGCTCCTGACTCAGTGAACTTTCTGCGCCCAACGCAGACTTCAGTCGCTTTCGTCGACAGGGCACTCGGTACCTGCGTTCACTCGGTAAGTCGGAGAGACCGTATTTGTTTCGTTTGAACGTCACGAGGTGCGCGCGCTGTGCGCATCTCTAAGTGAACCGCAGGTGGCTGATTCCAGGCCGCGTTAGCCTGATTTACTTAGAAGACAGAATTCGGTAACTTGATTCCTACGTAGGAAATTAAGAAGTGTAAATGTAAGTATTTTATAAATTATAAAGAAAGGTAACAAGGTTCAATGACTGTCTCACTAACTTTGGAATGTATAGGAGAGTTCACGTGAAGGAGGGAGGGATAAAGAGCCGCCGCATAGTGGAGTGCTCCGGATTAACTTGGACGACATCTTGTTATTTAATGTGCACTGGTATTGCCCAGCACATTAGCAATTTTACATTTAGCCTGTATTGTAATGTAGCCTCCGCGGCTGGAATTCGATTCCATGAACCCGCGACCTCGTGCTCAGCAGTCGAGCGCCATAGCCACTGAACTGCAGCGGCGGATCGAGTCGAGACTAAAACTAAATTAATGGACTATTCCAATGGGCGATCGGGAGCAGGTTTTCTTGCTCCGCGAAACTGGAGAGCGTGTTGAAGGGCGATTTGATTACATGAGATCCTTAGTTCTGACTGGACCGCGACGAATATTTTGCTTATTCGCCAAAGCGGAGAGCTGCTCCGGATGGCCGATTGGAATACGCCATAGCTCAAAAGTCTTATATTTTTCCCGCACTCTGTGGAGGCGGTAGCGCGGTATCTGCTGGCCCTGATTGTGCGATCTGTCGGCTGATTGAATGCTGACTTGGGGATGGATTATTCGAGCGGAATACCTAATTACGGCCAAGAAACGCTCTCATGTATTTTTATTCCTGATTATATATGCGTGTGCTGTTATACGCTTGCGCCGATGGTGCATACTCGTCACGTGACGCGACGAAAAGTGTGCTTGTGTACACAAGCACTCTTTCCCATAGTACAGGGGCCTCCAGCATTTCGCCTTCATCGAAATGCGACCGCCGCGGCCGGGACCGAACCCGAGTCTTTCGGGTCAGCAGCCGAGCGCCAAAACCACTGAGCCACCGCGGCGGCTACCCTTAAAGGGGCTCTGAAACCCCTTCCGAGAAATGCACATCAACTCGCTCAATCATTGCATTGTGTTGTCATGAAAGCCTGAGCCAAAAAATACAATTCTAATCTCAGCGGAGGACCCGCAATCACGCGCGAAAGTTGACGAGCCCTTCCCGGCGACTCTTTCATGCTCGCACCCTCCTCCGTCTCTCGCATCTACGTATACATGTTGAGAGGCGGCTACTGGTTAGATTCTTTCAGACGTCAGGCAGCTACCAAGGCTGCAGCCAATTAGCCGCGTAGCTCCGGCGGGCCAGGAAACTCTCCCCCGGAGGTGGGGCCGGCATAGGAGCGCCGACCTTCCAGCGTGCAAAATGTAACGTCAGGAAAGGAAAAAGCGCGAAGACACTGAAATTGAAGTTTTGACTGCAGATAGCTCAGCTTCTACAAAGCGCATTAGAAAATTTCTTGCTGGACAGTATTCGTTAGGAGGCATCCTTTAACATTCCAGCCATACTGAAACTTTATTAGAGCCCCTTTAACTTAATCCCGTCTTCCACAGTACGGTCCAAGGGTTCACGCAGACGGCGTCACCCTTTGGATAGCGAAGGGAAGTGACGGGCAGATTGAAGACGCGCTTAAGAGGCTGCGAACGAGATAGAAGACTATCTTAAAGGGACTATGCAATAAATTAATTGAGGCTACATAAAGCAGACGAGAGATAGGCATTTCATCACTCGTCACCCCAACGCAAGAATTTTTGAGCTAGCATCAATAACAACGACGATATAGACGAATAAAAATTGCGTTCCTCCTCTCCCCACTGAACTCGTACACGTGGGCACCAGAAAAAAATAAAGAAAACAGCTCTGGGACTGGGCCCCGCCCATGAATACGTCATCCGCTGACGTTCCTTTTGCAACTTCCGGTTGTCGCTCCTAGCACCCCAGCAGCAGCGTCGGCGGCGTGATTGCGGCGCGCGTCGGGTTTCTTTGCTTGTCGTCTGATGGACCCGGACCTCGAGGCGCGACTGCTCGCTCTTACGGCCGCGATGGGCAACGAGCGCTAAGCGTTCACGCCGTACCGGCTGAACGCCAGCGACGACAGCAGCGACTCGGCGAGCCACTGCGAGTGGCTCCGGAACTCCCGACAGAAGGAGGCAGCAGAGGAAAATTAAAACCATATGCGCGAAGGCAATGCCCTGGCTCGCGCTCGCCTGAAGGGTCGCGTGGCGGCACGAGCAGACGATTTTCACGGCTACCGGAAGTGTGCCCGTGACGTCATGGCTGCCGTGGCTCCAGCGAATGACAGCATGTGGTGTCCTGGTGACGTCATGGGTATAGTGACGTCTTTTTTCACGATTTTAGTTTCAAAATCGGTCACTACGAGCACACCAATCGGCCCGCGAATTTAAAAAAACACGGTTTTCTAAAAATACATAATAAATTGCCGGCTCAGTTCCGAAGACTCATTCTTGGTGTGAATGCTTCTCAGCATCATTTCTGAGCATTAAAAACATTTACAAACGACTTTTTATTCATTGCATTGTCCCTTTAAAGGCAAGGGCTTAATTAAAATGCTCCCCCAGAAAAATCGGGGCTCCTTATACTTCAGGCACCAGAGGCCAGCAAAAGGAACGTGGTCTTCCCCCCCCCCCCCCCCCCCCCCCCGCATAAAGTGCGTGCGAGTAGGGGGAAGACAGTAAAGCAAACAGGCAAGATTCGCATCTTGTGCTTGTGGCTGCGAGACAACAGAAGGAACAACAGAAGGAACAACGAAACGATCCTCAGGCTGGAGAGGAGCGCGCAACAGACAGGAAGACTGATTCGGTGGATTGCGAACCGAAGATTGGGCATGAGAGAGGCAAACCCATCAGGCTCATCCAGGCCTTCGTCATCAGCAGGGTCACGTACTCCGCCCCGCACCTGCGCCGCACCAAATGCGAGCAAGAGAAGCTGGATGACATCACCAGAAGAAGCACCAAAATTGCGTTCGGTATGCCGGTCTGCACGTCCGCGGACAGGCTGCTAAAGCTGGAAATATCCAACACACTGGAAGAGCTGATAAAATCTACGAAGACGGCGCAGTATGGCTGACAAATGAGGACAAACACTGGCAGGCATATTCTAAAGAAAATCGGCATTAAATGCGAAAACTCAGCCGATCCAAGAGTGGACATTTCACTCCACGTTAGGAACAAATCCAAGATTCCCCCGCTCCCGAAGAACATGCACCCTATTCATCTTGAGGATAGGAGAAAAGGCAAGGTGGAAGCACTTGGTCAAGATTTGAAGGAGGAAAAGACGTGCTCTACGTTGACGCGGCCGAATACGAAAGAGGAAGGGACAAAGTATCGATGGCATATCCGACGAGAACAAGAAAATACACGCCTGCTGCACGGTCAGGCATAGTTCTACAGTGGCGGCAGAAGAAGTGGCCTTTGCATTAGCAACCACCTCGAAACACGCCAAAGACGTAGTAAGCGACTCCAAGAGCGCAATTAACAATTACAACCGCGGTCGCATCTATGGGGAGGCAGCAATAATCCTGGAGCAAAACCAAGTCGAGGGCCAAATTCTCCTTATCTGGGCCCCTGCGCACCATGCTTTGGCAGGAAATGAAAGGGCAAACGAACTGGCTGGAGGTCTCACTTTCTGAGCTGGTTCCCATTCCCCTGACGAACACACAATTCGAACGAAGACAGACTGGTAGGATACAAAGATATAGTTCAGCACTATATATATACAGAAAATGCTAAGGCTTTCATTTGGATTAGTTGGTTGTAGCAGTGAAACATATTGACTTGCGCAAACACAGACAGGGACCAAAGTAAGAATAAGAGACAGGACACACGCTAGACTTGCAACTGGATCTTTTACTTGAAATACAGTAATTATGCACTTTCCTTCTGCGCCACCAGTTGTAGTTTTTATACTTTTTTATACTTTTAACGGGCACCAGTCCTGTTGTTTTTATACTTTTCATTCTCTCCGCCCTTTGGTGTGACCATCAACTTTCGGTAGGCCCTGGTGTTCCTTCATTTATCTGAACATTGGTGCTGTTGGCACGTGTTGTTGGTCTTTCTGCAGGTCTCTCATGCTGGCTTTAGCTTCTTGATAAGTTTTCATCTGATACAGACCACACACCCTATTTATGTTTAACATTTAGATCCTCCTCGCTTTTCGTTTGTGTTTCGCGCCGCATTAAAGCACCCTATCAAGTTAGATTTCACTTATCTTGTATTGCTAGATGTCTTCGGGGTTCTCTCGAGTGCATGTGCCTTGTTCATTTTGTTCCATCAAGCTTCAATTTCTTCATCGTCATTTTCTTTCAATAAAGTTTTTACTCACTCACTTCATCGTCATTTGACGCGACGGCAACTGATAGGTGGCACTGGTGGCGCAGAAGGAAAGTGTATAAATACTGTATTTCAAGTAAAAGATCCAGTTGCAAGTCTAGCGTGTGTCCTGTCTCTTACTCTTACTTTGGTCCCTGTCTGTGTTTGCGCTAGTCAATATGTTTCACATATATATTGGCTATACCGGAAGCTATACCCGGAAGCTGATCGCAAGCGCTCAGCAAAAAGGAGGAAACAATTTGGAAGCGGTTACAGACAGGCACAAACCCGAATCAGCACATACTAAGCAGATGGTACACGGGATGATGCGCTAACCACTGAGCCACCGCGGCGGGTATGAGTTGCAGCAGCACGCGCAAAGCTACGCACTCTCTGGGGGTCCTTCCCCGCTGTTTTTGTTTTATTTTTCCGCGCGCGGGCGCGATTGAGCGCCGTTTTTTTTTTCGAAAATGCACCGAATTTTGTGACAACCGGTAACGCCGCTACTTGTAACGCGTTACCGCCAACACTGCATCAAAGAACTGCGCAACTACGAGCTGGTGCTCAAAATGTTCATACGTTATAATACCGCCCTTTCCTCCAGCGCATACATTGAAAGAGTTGAGTAAAGGTATACTGCGCAAAATAATACAAACATGGACGAGAAGGGCACAAGGACGGGCGCAGTTTTTTTTTTGTTCTTAGCGACGGCTTGAGCGGCCTTGTCATGAAGCATCCCAGAGGGTAGCACGGCGAAAACCTCCCTCCTTGTCCGATTGTAGAAGGGCCAAATTATTTTCCTTAAAGGAACAAACAACTTCTTCCACACTTTTTGTGCATGCTAGAGGTGCGTCCGCCTGCAGAAACCTGTGACCGGGTGGCAGTGCGTAGCAGGCTGTCTACACCATCGAGTAGACACCTTTCACGTTCCGCGTCGTTTGCTTTACGAGCCATTTGCCGGTTCAAAGATAGCAGCTCGTGCACTGGCACTTCAGGTTTCGTGCTAAACTTGGGACCTTTATTTAGCACCTCGGTTATCTTGGTGGGAAGATCGGTATTGCCCAATACGAAAATTCCGCCATGATACTATTTTTTCCCTAGGCTTGTTCTTAGGGAGCGCAGCAAAAGGCACTTCCACCAAAATTCTACCGCCTGCGTTGTTTGCAGTCGATACGTCCGTAGCCTCGCTTCGCCAATCCACTCAGTATGCGTACGGTAGGCGAGCACACGCAGCCAGTCATTGAGTAGCCTGATTTGGCGCCATAGCTCTGATCTCAGGATTTTGCAGATACGCTTCACATGGCCGACAGACGGCAAAACGTGACCAAAAAGAGCACCTGCAGTAGATTCCTCTTCAAGCAGTAGCCAAAAAATCTTGCTCGGCAGGTTGCAGAAACGATGTCGCTTATCACGGTGGAAACGACAGTTTGTCGAGGAGACACAAAAGAAAGGGCCCACTGCAGAAGAAACGTATTTCAGGAGTGCATGTTGTTGGGCGAGTCGGTCGTACATCGTTGAGTAAAGGTACTGTGCAAAATAATACAAAAATGGACGAGAAATAATACAAACATGCGCCCGTCCTTGTGCCTTTCTCGTCCATGTTTGTATTATTTTGCGCAGTACCTTTACTCAACGATGTTCGACCGACTCGCCCCACAACATGCACCCCATTGAAAGAGTGTTCAATGTAGCTGCTGATCTTTGCACGTGGAAGTGTGGAGAAATTAGCGACAACTTCGAAAAACAAGCCCTTGAAAATTAACAGTTAACAAGATATCAAGCAAGATGCTGTAGTTTATTGCAGTGGGAGTAAATTTTTGTTTGACAATAAAAGTTGGAGGGAAAATAGCTCAATAGTAATCGATTACTTATGGGCACACGAAAAAAACAGCACGCGTAAAAACAGCGCACAAAAAACAGCACAGGGAAAAACGGCAAAGCGGCAAAACAGCGCAGGGAAAGAACAGCATGGCGACAAAACAGCACAGGGAAAAAGCAGCAGGCTTCGAAACAGCACGCCGGACATGACGGCATAGTGACAATACAGCACAAAAAAAAAAACATCATGACAACAGACGAGTACAGGGAAAAAACAGCATGATGACAAAACAGCACATCGGAGTAAGGTGAAGCGCTGCTGGAGGGGTGTACTATCATAGCCATAACCGCAAACGATAAATCACAACACATGCGGCAGCGAAGTTTGGAATTCGCAAGTGCTCGTTTCGCTGGTTCATTGAAAAACAGGGCAAGCTAAATCATTGAGGAACAGCATTGCTTGAACGGTGCATACCGCAGAACTAGTTGTTATGTAGTCCTTGCTTACTTGGCTTCAATGATCTAGCTTCTTACTGTATTTAAGGAGAATCAGAGCAACTGAGAGATAAAATGGCCCGGTCATCTGCTTTGCGGCCAAATGCCCCAGGTAGTTTATCTTGTCTTATTTACACGAATTCCTTATATTTTTTTGCTGGACCCTCCCAAACTTCAAGCCCAAGTGGGCAGTAAACATACTGTGAAACGAAATTCCCTGCGTTCATTCTACAGCTCTGCTTCACTAGACTCCCAACTGTGCTTGTTAGGTTTTGTTGTGGTTACTGAGCAAAAGGGTCAAATTTGTCGAAAATTGATGTTTTCGTAAAATTTGCTTCCAAGTAAAAAAAAAGTATTAAGGACAGTTGCCGGGCCAGTTGGTACATGATCTCACCGGAAAACAGCGCGCTTACACGGGACACGAGAAAGGAGACGCACACACACAGCGCTGTGTGTGTGCGTGCCTCCTTTCTCGTGTCCCGTGTAAGCGCGCTGTTTTTCGGTGAGAAAAAAAGTAGCTTTTGTGAAATGTTGCGAAAATTGAAGTTTCGAGATAATACTCTTCGAAGTGAAAAAAAGGGATTCAATATAAAATTATAATCAACAAATGTACGCTGATGCATGAATATTAAGGTCAGCTGTGTAGCCTATTTCGCAAAGTAAAGTAACCGCCGGTCAGCCTCAGACAACCTGTGTGGCGTCCTGGTTAAACACCAAACCTGAAAATATCGGCTCGGGCAATCCTGCCATCGGTAAAGTAACCATCACATACTGGATATTTTCAGTGTTCAAAGGCATTGTAGCCCGCTCGAAACAAAATTTCAGCAGATTCAAATGACGACAGCCGTGAGTTTTGAAGGATGAGAACTTTTGGTACACCCATGCAGAGTCCTACGTCGGGCGTATTTGTCAGAATTCAGCACCATGGTGGTAAACCCGCAGAACTGATGCCTCTAGAACAACTTCTTCAGATTCATTCTATTACCCGCCATAAAAGAAGTCGATATTTGAGATCGCGAATATTGCCGTATACCGTGTTCTTTATTGAGTCTGTGTGAAACCAGCATTCGCTTACTCCAAAGGTCGCTGCCGCATATGTTGTGATTTACCGTTTTCGGTTGTGGCTATGATAATTCACGCCTCCAGCAGCGCTGCACTTTACTCCGATGTGCTGTTTTGACGTTTTGCGGTTTTTCCCTGTGATCTTCTATCGTCGTGCTGTTTTTCGGTGTGCTGTTTTGTCGTCATGCTGCTTTTTCCCTGTGCCGTTTTGTCGCTGTGCTGTTTTTGTGCGCTGCTTTGACGCATGCTGTTTTATCGTGTGCTGTTCTTTTATGGCGACTAAATCATTAACTAAAGTCGGCGTCCAGAGTAAAGCTCAGCGGAATTTGTTTCTAACTCCATATGCAATCGAGGAGGCTGGGACCTGGATAATGGCCCCAAGGACGCCATAGGCTTCCGAAAATTTGTCACATAATTCTGGCCCCTCACCATAAAAGACGTTACATAAATCTTGGCCGTGGGCTCTGATCGGCTTCTTTCGGTATTTAGGAAGAAAAGGGGGTGGCTCCAGTGAACCTCACCTTCCTTGCGCATAAGCGCTGGAGTGCTGCCATTCTGGCTGTATTCGGGCGTCGTGTTCAACACACAGACCACCGCCGGTGCTGTCGCGACGAAGAGCCTATTATAGCTCGCGAGCGATGCGCATTGTCTTCCCTCCGCTTCATGTTACGGGCATACGAAGAGTGTCGGAGAATGCTCGCCCTCCCCTCAACACCCCTCGTTCGGCGCCGTCGGTGCGCGGGACGTTCCGAGCGGCGGGTGCCCACCTGCACTGTCTGGCACCGGACGCGGAGCCCTTGTCTCGAACTGCGCAATTCGAGACCCTTCTGGCAATACTATCGCGCAGTCACTGGTTGTCTACCGAACTTGCCGGGCGCTTGTCCCCGTAGGCCGTAGCTCCTGACTCAGTGAACTTTCTGCGCCCAACGCAGACTTCAGTCGCTTTCGTCGACAGGGCACTCGGTACCTGCGTTCACTCGGTAAGTCGGAGAGACCGTATTTGTTTCGTTTGAACGTCACGAGGTGCGCGCGCTGTGCGCATCTCTAAGTGAACCTCAGGTGGCTGATTCCAGGCCGCGTTAGCCTGATTTACTTAGAAGACAGAATTCGGTAACTTGATTCCTACGTAGGAAATTAAGAAGTGTAAATGTAAGTATTTTATAAATTATAAAGAAAGGTAACAAGGTTCAATGACTGTCTCACTAACTTTGGAATGTATAGGAGAGTTCACGTGAAGGAGGGAGGGATAAAGAGCCGCCGCATAGTGGAGTGCTCCGGATTAACTTGGACGACCTCTTGTTATTTAATGTGCACTGATATCGCCCAGCACAGTAGCAATTTTACATTTAGCCTGTATTGTAATGTAGCCTCCGCGGCTGGAATTCGATTCCATGAACCCGCGACCTCGTGCTCAGCAGTCGAGCGCCATAGCCACTGAACTGCAGCAGCGGATCGAGTCGAGACTAAAACTAAATTAATGGACTATTCCAATGGGCGATCCGGAGCAGGTTTTCTTGCTCCGCGAAACTGGAGAGCGTGTTGAAGGGCAATTTGATTTCATGAATCCTTAGTTCTGACTTGACCGCGACGAATATTTTGCTTATTCGCCAAAGCGGAGAGCTGCTCCGGATGGCCGATTGGAATACGCCATAGCTCAAAAGTCTTATATTTTTCCCGCACTCTGTGGAGGCGGTAGCGCGGTATCTGCTGGCCCTGATTGTGCGATCTGTCGGCTGATTGAATGCTGACTTGGGGATGGATTATTCGAGCGGAATACCTAATTACGGCTAAGAAACGCTCTCATGTATTTTTATTCCTGATTACTTATGCGTGTGCTGTTATACGCTTGCGCCGATGGTGCATACCCGTCACGTGACGCGACGAAAAGTGTGCTTGTGTACACAAGCACTCTTTCGCATAGTACAGGGGCCTCCAGCATTTCGCCTTCATCGAAATGCGACCGCCGCGGCCGGGACCGAGCCCGAGTCTTTCGGGTCAGCAGCCGAGCGCCATAACCACTGAGCCACCGCGGCGGCTACCCTTAAAGGGGCTCTGAAACACCTTCCGAGAAATGCACATCAACTCGCTCAATCATTGCATTGTGTTGTCATGAAAGCCTGAGCCAAATAATACAATTCTACACTCAGCGGAGGACCCGCAATCACGCGCGAAAGTTGACGAGCCCTTCCCGGCGACTCTTTCATGCTCGCACCCTCCTCCGTCTCTCGCATCTACGTATACATGTTGAGAGGCGGCTACTGGTTAGATTCTTTCAGACGTCAGGCAGCTACCAAGGCTGCGGCCAATTAGCCGCGTAGCTCCGGCGGGCCAGGAAGCTCTCCCCCGGAGGTGGGGCCGGCATAGGAGCGCCGACCTTCCAGCGTGCAAAATGTAACGTGAGGAAAGGAAAAAGCGCGAAGACACTGAAATTGAAGTTTTGACTGCAGATAGCTCAGCTTCTACAAACGCATTAGAAAATTTCTTGCTGGACAGTATTCGTTAAAAGGCATGCTTTAACATTCCAGCCATACTGAAACTTTATTAGAGCCCCTTTAACTTAATCCCGTCTTCCACAGTACGGTCCAAGGGTTCACGCAGACGGCGTCACCCTTTGGATAGCGAAGGGAAGTGACGGGCAGATTGAAGACGCGCTTAAGAGGCTGCGAACGAGGTAGACTATCTTAAAGGGACTATGCAATAAATTAATTGAGGCTACATAAAGCAGACGAGAGATAGGCATTTCATCACTCGTCACCCCAACGCAAGAATTTTTGAGCTAGCATCAATAACAACGACGATATAGACGAATAAAAATTGCGTTCCTCTTCTCCCCACTCAACTCGTACACGTGGGCACCAGAAAAAAATAAAGGAAACAGCTCTGGGACTGGGCCCCGCCCATGAATACGTCATCCGCTGACGTTCCTTTTGCAACTTCCGGTTGTCGCTCCTAGCACCCCAGCAGCAGCGTCGGCGGCGTGATTGCGGCGCGCGTCGGGTTTCTTTGCTTGTCGTCTGATGGACCCGGACCTCGAGGCGCGACTGCTCGCTCTTACGGCCGCGATGGGCAACGAGCGCTAAGCGTTCACGCCGTACCGGCTGAACGCCAGCGACGACAGCAGCGACTCGGCGAGCCACTGCGAGTGGCTCCGGAACTCCCTACAGAAGGAGGCAGCAGAGGAAAATTAAAACCATATGCGCGAAGGCAATGCCCTGGCTCGCGCTCGCCTGAAGGGTCGCGCGGCGGCACGAGCAGACGATTTTCACGGCTACCGGAAGTGTGCCCGTGACGTCATGGCTGCCGTGGCTCCAGCGAACGACAGCATGTGGGGTCCTGGTGACGTCATGGGTATAGTGACGTCTTTTTTCACGATTTTAGTTTCAAAATCGGTCACTACGAGCACACCAATCGGCCCGCGAATTTAAAAAAACACGGTTTTTTAAAAATACATAATAAATTGCGGGCTCAGTTCCGAAGACTCATTCTTGGTGTGAATGCTTCTCAGCATCAATTCTGGGCATTAAAAACATTTACAAACGACTTTTTATTCATTGCATTGTCCCTTTAAAGGCAAGGGCTTAATTAAAATGCTCCCCCAGAGAAATCGGGGCTAATTATACTTCAGGCACCAGAGGCCAGCAAAAGGAACGTGGTCCTCCCCCCCCCTCCCCCCCCCACCCCCCGCATAAAGTGCGTGCGAGTAGGTGGAAGACAGTAAAGCAAACAGGCAAGATTCGCATCTTGTGCTTGTGGCTGCGAGACAACAGAAGGAAGAACAGAAGGAACAACGAAACGATCCTCAGGCTGGAGAGGAGCGCGCAACAGACAGGAAGACTGATTCGGTGGATTGCGAACCGAAGATTGGGCATGAGAGAGGCAAACCCATCAGGCTCATCCGGGCCTTCGTCATCAGCAGGGTCACATACTCCGCCCCGCACCTGCGCCGCACCAAATGCGAGCAAGAGAAGCTGGATGGCATCACCAGAAGAAGCACCAAAATTGCGCTCGTTATGCCGGGCTGCACGTCCGCGCACAGGCTGCTAAAGCTGGAAATATCCAACACACTGGAAGAGCTGATAAAATCTACGAAGACGGCGCAGTATGGCTGACAAATGAGGACAAACACTGGCAGGCATATTTTAAAGAAAATCGGCATTAAATGCGAAAACTCAGCCGATCCAAGAGTGGACATTTCACTCCACGTTAGGAACAAATCCAAGATTCCCCCGCTCCCGAAGAACATGCACCCTATTCATCTCGAGGATAGGAGAAAAGGCAAGTTGGAAGCACTTGGTCAAGATTTGAAGGAGGAAAAGACGGGCTCTACGTTGACGCGGCCGAATACGAAAGAGGAAGGGACAAAGTAACGGTGGCATATCCGACGAGAACAAGAAAATACACGCCTGCTGCACGGTCAGGCATAGTTCTACAGTGGCGGCAGAAGAAGTGGCCTTTGCATTAGCAACCACCTCGAAACACGCCAAAGACGTAGTAAGCGACTCCAAGAGCGCAATTAACAATTACAACCGCGGTCGCATCTATGGGGAGGCAGCAATAATCCTGGAGCAAAACCATGTCGAGGGCCAAATTCTCCTTATCTGGGCCCCTGCGCACCAGGCTTTGGCAGGAAATGGAAGGGCAAACGAACTGGCTCGAGGTCTCACTTTCTGAGCTGGTTCCCATTCCCCTGACAAATACACAATTCGAGCGAAGACAGACTGATAGGATACAAAGATATAGTTCAGCACTATATATATATATATATATATATATATATATATATATATATATATATATATATATATATATATATATATATATATATATATATATATATATATACAGAAAATGCTAAGGCTTTCATTTGGACTAGTTGGTTGTAGCAGTGAAACATATTGTCTTGCGCAAACACAGACAGGGACCAAAGTAAGAATAAGAGACAGGACACACGCCAGACTTGCAACATGATCTTTTACTTGACATACAGTATTTATGCACTTTCCTTCTGCGCCACCAGTTGTAGTTTTTATACCTTTTTATACTTTTAACGGGCACCAGTCGTGTTGTTTTTATACTTTTCATTCTCTCCGCCCTTTGGTGTGGCCATCAACTTTCGGTAGGTCCTGGTGTTCCTTCATTTATCTGAACATTTGTGCTGTTGGCGCGTGTTGTTGGTCATTCTGCAGGTCTCTCGTGCTGGTTTTAGCTTCTAGATAAGTTTTCATCTGATACAGACCACACACCCTATTTATGTTTAACTTTTAGATCCTCCTCGCTTTTCGTTTGTGTTTCGCGCCGCATTAAAGCACCCTATCAAGTTAGATTTCACTTATCTTGTATTGCTACATGTCTTCGGGGTGCTCTCGAGTGCATGTGCCTTGTTCATTTTGTTCCATCAAGCTTCAATTTCTTCATCGTCATTTTCTTTCAATAAAGTTTTTACTCACTTCATCGTCATTTGACGCGACGGCAACTGATAGGTGGCACTGGTGGCGCAGAAGGAAAGTGTATAAATACTGTATTTCAAGTAAAAGATCCAGTTGCAAGTCTAGCGTGTGTCCTGTCTCTTACTCTTACTTTGGTCCCTGTCTGTGTTTGCGCTAGTCAATATGTTTCACATATATATTGGCTATACCGGAAGCTATACCCGGAAGCTGATCGCAAGCGCTCAGCAAAAAGGAGGAAACAATTTGGCAGCGGTTACAGACAGGCACAAACCCGAATCCGCACATACTAAGCAGATGGTACACGGGATGGTGCGCTAACCACTGAGCCACCGCGGCGGGTCTGAGTTGCAGCAGCACGCGCAAAGCTACGCACTCTCTGGGAGTCCTTCCCCGCTGTTTTTGTTTTATTTTACCGCGCGCGGGCGTGATTGCTTAGGTGCAGTGCCGTTTTTTTTTTCGAAAATGCGCCGAATTTTGTGACAACCGGTAACGCCGGTACTTGTAACGCGTTACCGCCAACACTGCATCAAAGAACTGCGCAACTACGAGCTGGTGCTCAAAATGTCCATACGTTATAATACCGCCCTTTCCTCCAGCGCATACATTGAAAGAGTTGAGTAAAGGTACTGCGCAAAATAATACAAACATGGACCAGAAGGGCACAAGGGCGGGCGCAGTTTTTTTTTGGTTCTTAGCGACGGCTTGAGCGGCCTTGTAATGAAACATCCCAGACGGTAGCACGGCGAAAACCTCCCTCCCTGCCCGATTGTAGAAGGACCCAATTATTTTCCTTAAAGGAACAAACAACTTCTTCCACACTTTTTTTGCATGCTAGAGGTGCGTCCGCCTGCAGAAACCTGTGACCGGGTGGCAGTGCGTAGCAGGCTGTCTACACCATCGAGTAGACACCTTTCACGTTCCTCGTCGTTTGCGTTACGAGCCATTTGCCGGTTCAAAGATAGCAGCTCGTGCGCTGGCACTTCAGGTTTCGTGCTAAACTTGGGACCCTTATTTAGCACCTCGGTTATCTTGGTGGGAAGATCGGTATTGCCCAATACGAAAATTCCACCATCATACTTTTTTTCCCTAGGCTTGTTCTTAGGGAGCTCAGCAAAAGGCACTTCCACCAAAATTCTACCGCCTGCGTTGTTTGCAGTCGATACGTCCGTAGCCTCGCTTCGCCAATCCACTCAGTATCCGTACGGTAGGCGAGCACATGCAGCCAGTCATTGAGTAGCCTGATTTGGCGCCATAGCTCTGATCTCAGGATTTTGCAGATACGCTTCACATGGCCGACAGACGGCAAAACGTGACCAAAAAGAGCAATGAATTCCACCGGCAGTAGATTCCTCTTCAAGCAGTAGCCAAAAAATCTTGCTCGGCAGGTTGCAGAAACGATGGCGCTTATCACGGTGTAAACGACAGTTTGTCGGGGAGACACAAAAGAAAGGGCCCACTGCAGAAGAAACGTATTTCAGGAGTGCATGTTGTTGGGCGAGTCGGTCGTACATCGTTGAGTAAAGGTACTGTGCAAAATTATACAAAAATGGACGAGAAATAATACAAACATGCGCCCGTCCTTGTGCCTTTCTCGTCCATGTTTGTATTATTTTGCGCAGTACCTTTACTCAACGATGTTCGACCGACTCGCCCAACAACATGCACCCCATTGAAAGAGTGTTCAATGTAGCTGCTGATCTTTGCACGAGGAAGTGCGGAGAAATTAGCGACAACTTCGAAAAACAAGCCCTTGAAAATTAACAGTTAACAAGATATCAAGCAAGATGCTGTAGTTTATTGCAGTGGGAGTAAATTTTTGTTTGACAATAAAAGTTGGAGGGAAAATAGCTCAATAGTAATCGATTACTTATGGGCACACAAAAAAAACAGCACGCGTAAAAACAGCGCACAAAAAACAGCAGAGGGAAAAACGGCAAAGCGGCAAAACAGCGCAGGGAAAGAACAGCATGGCGACAAAACAGCACAGGGAAAAAGCAGCAGGCTTCGAAACAGCACGCCGGACATGACGGCATAGTGACAATACAGCACAAAAAAAAACATCATGACAACAGACGAGTACAGGGAAAAAACAGCATGATGACAAAACAGCACATCGGAGTAAGGTGAAGCGCTGCTGGAGGGGTGTACTATCATAGCCATAACCGCAAACGATAAATCACAACACATGCGGCAGCGAAGTTTCGAATTCGAAAGTGCTCGTTTCGCTGGTTCATTGAAAAACAGGGCAAGCTAAATCATTGAGGAACAGCATTGCTTGAACGGTGCATACCGCAGAACTAGTTGTTATGTAGTCCTTGCTTACTTGGCTTCAATGATCTAGCTTCTTACTGTATTTAAGGAGAATCAGAGCAACTGAGAGATAAAATGGCCCGGTCATCTGCTTTGCGGCCAAATGCCCCAGGTAGTTTATCTTGTCTTATTTACACGAATTCCTTATATTTTTTTGCTGGACCCTCCCAAACTTCAAGCCCAAGTGGGCAGTAAACATACTGTGAAACGAAATTCCCTGCGTTCATTCTACAGCTCTGCTTCACTAGACTCCCAACTGTGCTTGTTAGGTTTTGTTGTGGTTACTGAGCAAAAGGGTCAAATTTGTCGAAAATTGATGTTTTCGTAAAATTTGCTTCCAAGTAAAAAAAAAGTATTAAGGACAGTTGCCGGGCCAGTTGGTACATGATCTCACCGGAAAACAGCGCGCTTACACGGGACACGAGAAAGGAGACGCACACACACAGCGCTGTGTGTGTGCGTGCCTCCTTTCTCGTGTCCCGTGTAAGCGCGCTGTTTTTCGGTGAGAAAAAAAGTAGCTTTTGTGAAATGTTGCGAAAATTGAAGTTTCGAGATAATACTCTTCGAAGTGAAAAAAAGGGATTCAATATAAAATTATAATCAACAAATGTACGCTGATGCATGAATATTAAGGTCAGCTGTGTAGCCTATTTCGCAAAGTAAAGTAACCGCCGGTCAGCCTCAGACAACCTGTGTGGCGTCCTGGTTAAACACCAAACCTGAAAATATCGGCTCGGGCAATCCTGCCATCGGTAAAGTAACCATCACATACTGGATATTTTCAGTGTTCAAAGGCATTGTAGCCCGCTCGAAACAAAATTTCAGCAGATTCAAATGACGACAGCCGTGAGTTTTGAAGGATGAGAACTTTTGGTACACCCATGCAGAGTCCTACGTCGGGCGTATTTGTCAGAATTCAGCACCATGGTGGTAAACCCGCAGAACTGATGCCTCTAGAACAACTTCTTCAGATTCATTCTATTACCCGCCATAAAAGAAGTCGATATTTGAGATCGCGAATATTGCCGTATACCGTGTTCTTTATTGAGTCTGTGTGAAACCAGCATTCGCTTACTCCAAAGGTCGCTGCCGCATATGTTGTGATTTACCGTTTTCGATTGTGGCTATGATAATTCACGCCTCCAGCAGCGCTGCACTTTACTCCGATGTGCTGTTTTGACGTTTTGCGGTTTTTCCCTGTGATCTTCTATCGTCGTGCTGTTTTTCGGTGTGCTGTTTTGTCGTCATGCTGCTTTTTCCCTGTGCCGTTTTGTCGCTGTGCTGTTTTTGTGCGCTGCTTTGACGCATGCTGTTTTATCGTGTGCTGTTCTTTTATGGCGACTAAATCATTAACTAAAGTCGGCGTCCAGAGTAAAGCTCAGCGGAATTTGTTTCTAACTCCATATGCAATCGAGGAGGCTGGGACCTGGATAATGGCCCCAAGGACGCCATAGGCTTCCGAAAATTTGTCACATAATTCTGGCCCCTCACCATAAAAGACGTTACATAAATCTTGGCCGTGGGCTCTGATCGGCTTCTTTCGGTATTTAGGAAGAAAAGGGGGTGGCTCCAGTGAACCTCACCTTCCTTGCGCATAAGCGCTGGAGTGCTGCCATTCTGGCTGTATTCGGGCGTCGTGTTCAACACACAGACCACCGCCGGTGCTGTCGCGACGAAGAGCCTATTATAGCTCGCGAGCGATGCGCATTGTCTTCCCTCCGCTTCATGTTACGGGCATACGAAGAGTGTCGGAGAATGCTCGCCCTCCCCTCAACACCCCTCGTTCGGCGCCGTCGGTGCGCGGGACGTTCCGAGCGGCGGGTGCCCACCTGCACTGTCTGGCACCGGACGCGGAGCCCTTGTCTCGAACTGCGCAATTCGAGACCCTTCTGGCAATACTATCGCGCAGTCACTGGTTGTCTACCGAACTTGCCGGGCGCTTGTCCCCGTAGGCCGTAGCTCCTGACTCAGTGAACTTTCTGCGCCCAACGCAGACTTCAGTCGCTTTCGTCGACAGGGCACTCGGTACCTGCGTTCACTCGGTAAGTCGGAGAGACCGTATTTGTTTCGTTTGAACGTCACGAGGTGCGCGCGCTGTGCGCATCTCTAAGTGAACCTCAGGTGGCTGATTCCAGGCCGCGTTAGCCTGATTTACTTAGAAGACAGAATTCGGTAACTTGATTCCTACGTAGGAAATTAAGAAGTGTAAATGTAAGTATTTTATAAATTATAAAGAAAGGTAACAAGGTTCAATGACTGTCTCACTAACTTTGGAATGTATAGGAGAGTTCACGTGAAGGAGGGAGGGATAAAGAGCCGCCGCATAGTGGAGTGCTCCGGATTAACTTGGACGACCTCTTGTTATTTAATGTGCACTGATATCGCCCAGCACAGTAGCAATTTTACATTTAGCCTGTATTGTAATGTAGCCTCCGCGGCTGGAATTCGATTCCATGAACCCGCGACCTCGTGCTCAGCAGTCGAGCGCCATAGCCACTGAACTGCAGCAGCGGATCGAGTCGAGACTAAAACTAAATTAATGGACTATTCCAATGGGCGATCCGGAGCAGGTTTTCTTGCTCCGCGAAACTGGAGAGCGTGTTGAAGGGCAATTTGATTTCATGAATCCTTAGTTCTGACTTGACCGCGACGAATATTTTGCTTATTCGCCAAAGCGGAGAGCTGCTCCGGATGGCCGATTGGAATACGCCATAGCTCAAAAGTCTTATATTTTTCCCGCACTCTGTGGAGGCGGTAGCGCGGTATCTGCTGGCCCTGATTGTGCGATCTGTCGGCTGATTGAATGCTGACTTGGGGATGGATTATTCGAGCGGAATACCTAATTACGGCTAAGAAACGCTCTCATGTATTTTTATTCCTGATTACTTATGCGTGTGCTGTTATACGCTTGCGCCGATGGTGCATACCCGTCACGTGACGCGACGAAAAGTGTGCTTGTGTACACAAGCACTCTTTCGCATAGTACAGGGGCCTCCAGCATTTCGCCTTCATCGAAATGCGACCGCCGCGGCCGGGACCGAGCCCGAGTCTTTCGGGTCAGCAGCCGAGCGCCATAACCACTGAGCCACCGCGGCGGCTACCCTTAAAGGGGCTCTGAAACACCTTCCGAGAAATGCACATCAACTCGCTCAATCATTGCATTGTGTTGTCATGAAAGCCTGAGCCAAATAATACAATTCTACACTCAGCGGAGGACCCGCAATCACGCGCGAAAGTTGACGAGCCCTTCCCGGCGACTCTTTCATGCTCGCACCCTCCTCCGTCTCTCGCATCTACGTATACATGTTGAGAGGCGGCTACTGGTTAGATTCTTTCAGACGTCAGGCAGCTACCAAGGCTGCGGCCAATTAGCCGCGTAGCTCCGGCGGGCCAGGAAGCTCTCCCCCGGAGGTGGGGCCGGCATAGGAGCGCCGACCTTCCAGCGTGCAAAATGTAACGTGAGGAAAGGAAAAAGCGCGAAGACACTGAAATTGAAGTTTTGACTGCAGATAGCTCAGCTTCTACAAACGCATTAGAAAATTTCTTGCTGGACAGTATTCGTTAAAAGGCATGCTTTAACATTCCAGCCATACTGAAACTTTATTAGAGCCCCTTTAACTTAATCCCGTCTTCCACAGTACGGTCCAAGGGTTCACGCAGACGGCGTCACCCTTTGGATAGCGAAGGGAAGTGACGGGCAGATTGAAGACGCGCTTAAGAGGCTGCGAACGAGGTAGACTATCTTAAAGGGACTATGCAATAAATTAATTGAGGCTACATAAAGCAGACGAGAGATAGGCATTTCATCACTCGTCACCCCAACGCAAGAATTTTTGAGCTAGCATCAATAACAACGACGATATAGACGAATAAAAATTGCGTTCCTCTTCTCCCCACTCAACTCGTACACGTGGGCACCAGAAAAAAATAAAGGAAACAGCTCTGGGACTGGGCCCCGCCCATGAATACGTCATCCGCTGACGTTCCTTTTGCAACTTCCGGTTGTCGCTCCTAGCACCCCAGCAGCAGCGTCGGCGGCGTGATTGCGGCGCGCGTCGGGTTTCTTTGCTTGTCGTCTGATGGACCCGGACCTCGAGGCGCGACTGCTCGCTCTTACGGCCGCGATGGGCAACGAGCGCTAAGCGTTCACGCCGTACCGGCTGAACGCCAGCGACGACAGCAGCGACTCGGCGAGCCACTGCGAGTGGCTCCGGAACTCCCTACGGAAGGAGGCAGCAGAGGAAAATTAAAACCATATGCGCGAAGGCAATGCCCTGGCTCGCGCTCGCCTGAAGGGTCGCGCGGCGGCACGAGCAGACGATTTTCACGGCTACCGGAAGTGTGCCCGTGACGTCATGGCTGCCGTGGCTCCAGCGAACGACAGCATGTGGTGTCCTGGTGACGTCATGGGTATAGTGACGTCTTTTTTCACGATTTTAGTTTCAAAATCGGTCACTACGAGCACACCAATCGGCCCGCGAATTTAAAAAAACACGGTTTTTTAAAAATACATAATAAATTGCGGGCTCAGTTCCGAAGACTCATTCTTGGTGTGAATGCTTCTCAGCATCAATTCTGGGCATTAAAAACATTTACAAACGACTTTTTATTCATTGCATTGTCCCTTTAAAGGCAAGGGCTTAATTAAAATGCTCCCCCAGAGAAATCGGGGCTAATTATACTTCAGGCACCAGAGGCCAGCAAAAGGAACGTGGTCCTCCCCCCCCCTCCCCCCCCACCCCCCGCATAAAGTGCGTGCGAGTAGGTGGAAGACAGTAAAGCAAACAGGCAAGATTCGCATCTTGTGCTTGTGGCTGCGAGACAACAGAAGGAAGAACAGAAGGAACAACGAAACGATCCTCAGGCTGGAGAGGAGCGCGCAACAGACAGGAAGACTGATTCGGTGGATTGCGAACCGAAGATTGGGCATGAGAGAGGCAAACCCATCAGGCTCATCCGGGCCTTCGTCATCAGCAGGGTCACATACTCCGCCCCGCACCTGCGCCGCACCAAATGCGAGCAAGAGAAGCTGGATGGCATCACCAGAAGAAGCACCAAAATTGCGCTCGTTATGCCGGGCTGCACGTCCGCGCACAGGCTGCTAAAGCTGGAAATATCCAACACACTGGAAGAGCTGATAAAATCTACGAAGACGGCGCAGTATGGCTGACAAATGAGGACAAACACTGGCAGGCATATTTTAAAGAAAATCGGCATTAAATGCGAAAACTCAGCCGATCCAAGAGTGGACATTTCACTCCACGTTAGGAACAAATCCAAGATTCCCCCGCTCCCGAAGAACATGCACCCTATTCATCTCGAGGATAGGAGAAAAGGCAAGTTGGAAGCACTTGGTCAAGATTTGAAGGAGGAAAAGACGGGCTCTACGTTGACGCGGCCGAATACGAAAGAGGAAGGGACAAAGTAACGGTGGCATATCCGACGAGAACAAGAAAATACACGCCTGCTGCACGGTCAGGCATAGTTCTACAGTGGCGGCAGAAGAAGTGGCCTTTGCATTAGCAACCACCTCGAAACACGCCAAAGACGTAGTAAGCGACTCCAAGAGCGCAATTAACAATTACAACCGCGGTCGCATCTATGGGGAGGCAGCAATAATCCTGGAGCAAAACCATGTCGAGGGCCAAATTCTCCTTATCTGGGCCCCTGCGCACCAGGCTTTGGCAGGAAATGGAAGGGCAAACGAACTGGCTCGAGGTCTCACTTTCTGAGCTGGTTCCCATTCCCCTGACAAATACACAATTCGAGCGAAGACAGACTGATAGGATACAAAGATATAGTTCAGCACTATATATATATATATATATATATATATATATATATATATATATATATATATATATATATATATATATATATATATATATATATATATATATATATATACAGAAAATGCTAAGGCTTTCATTTGGACTAGTTGGTTGTAGCAGTGAAACATATTGTCTTGCGCAAACACAGACAGGGACCAAAGTAAGAATAAGAGACAGGACACACGCCAGACTTGCAACATGATCTTTTACTTGACATACAGTATTTATGCACTTTCCTTCTGCGCCACCAGTTGTAGTTTTTATACCTTTTTATACTTTTAACGGGCACCAGTCGTGTTGTTTTTATACTTTTCATTCTCTCCGCCCTTTGGTGTGGCCATCAACTTTCGGTAGGTCCTGGTGTTCCTTCATTTATCTGAACATTTGTGCTGTTGGCGCGTGTTGTTGGTCATTCTGCAGGTCTCTCGTGCTGGTTTTAGCTTCTAGATAAGTTTTCATCTGATACAGACCACACACCCTATTTATGTTTAACTTTTAGATCCTCCTCGCTTTTCGTTTGTGTTTCGCGCCGCATTAAAGCACCCTATCAAGTTAGATTTCACTTATCTTGTATTGCTACATGTCTTCGGGGTGCTCTCGAGTGCATGTGCCTTGTTCATTTTGTTCCATCAAGCTTCAATTTCTTCATCGTCATTTTCTTTCAATAAAGTTTTTACTCACTTCATCGTCATTTGACGCGACGGCAACTGATAGGTGGCACTGGTGGCGCAGAAGGAAAGTGTATAAATACTGTATTTCAAGTAAAAGATCCAGTTGCAAGTCTAGCGTGTGTCCTGTCTCTTACTCTTACTTTGGTCCCTGTCTGTGTTTGCGCTAGTCAATATGTTTCACATATATATTGGCTATACCGGAAGCTATACCCGGAAGCTGATCGCAAGCGCTCAGCAAAAAGGAGGAAACAATTTGGCAGCGGTTACAGACAGGCACAAACCCGAATCCGCACATACTAAGCAGATGGTACACGGGATGGTGCGCTAACCACTGAGCCACCGCGGCGGGTCTGAGTTGCAGCAGCACGCGCAAAGCTACGCACTCTCTGGGAGTCCTTCCCCGCTGTTTTTGTTTTATTTTACCGCGCGCGGGCGTGATTGCTTAGGTGCAGTGCCGTTTTTTTTTTTCGAAAATGCGCCGAATTTTGTGACAACCGGTAACGCCGGTACTTGTAACGCGTTACCGCCAACACTGCATCAAAGAACTGCGCAACTACGAGCTGGTGCTCAAAATGTCCATACGTTATAATACCGCCCTTTCCTCCAGCGCATACATTGAAAGAGTTGAGTAAAGGTACTGCGCAAAATAATACAAACATGGACCAGAAGGGCACAAGGGCGGGCGCAGTTTTTTTTTGGTTCTTAGCGACGGCTTGAGCGGCCTTGTAATGAAACATCCCAGACGGTAGCACGGCGAAAACCTCCCTCCCTGCCCGATTGTAGAAGGACCCAATTATTTTCCTTAAAGGAACAAACAACTTCTTCCACACTTTTTTTGCATGCTAGAGGTGCGTCCGCCTGCAGAAACCTGTGACCGGGTGGCAGTGCGTAGCAGGCTGTCTACACCATCGAGTAGACACCTTTCACGTTCCTCGTCGTTTGCGTTACGAGCCATTTGCCGGTTCAAAGATAGCAGCTCGTGCGCTGGCACTTCAGGTTTCGTGCTAAACTTGGGACCCTTATTTAGCACCTCGGTTATCTTGGTGGGAAGATCGGTATTGCCCAATACGAAAATTCCACCATCATACTTTTTTTCCCTAGGCTTGTTCTTAGGGAGCTCAGCAAAAGGCACTTCCACCAAAATTCTACCGCCTGCGTTGTTTGCAGTCGATACGTCCGTAGCCTCGCTTCGCCAATCCACTCAGTATCCGTACGGTAGGCGAGCACATGCAGCCAGTCATTGAGTAGCCTGATTTGGCGCCATAGCTCTGATCTCAGGATTTTGCAGATACGCTTCACATGGCCGACAGACGGCAAAACGTGACCAAAAAGAGCAATGAATTCCACCGGCAGTAGATTCCTCTTCAAGCAGTAGCCAAAAAATCTTGCTCGGCAGGTTGCAGAAACGATGGCGCTTATCACGGTGTAAACGACAGTTTGTCGGGGAGACACAAAAGAAAGGGCCCACTGCAGAAGAAACGTATTTCAGGAGTGCATGTTGTTGGGCGAGTCGGTCGTACATCGTTGAGTAAAGGTACTGTGCAAAATAATACAAAAATGGACGAGAAATAATACAAACATGCGCCCGTCCTTGTGCCTTTCTCGTCCATGTTTGTATTATTTTGCGCAGTACCTTTACTCAACGATGTTCGACCGACTCGCCCAACAACATGCACCCCATTGAAAGAGTGTTCAATGTAGCTGCTGATCTTTGCACGAGGAAGTGCGGAGAAATTAGCGACAACTTCGAAAAACAAGCCCTTGAAAATTAACAGTTAACAAGATATCAAGCAAGATGCTGTAGTTTATTGCAGTGGGAGTAAATTTTTGTTTGACAATAAAAGTTGGAGGGAAAATAGCTCAATAGTAATCGATTACTTATGGGCACACAAAAAAAACAGCACGCGTAAAAACAGCGCACAAAAAACAGCAGAGGGAAAAACGGCAAAGCGGCAAAACAGCGCAGGGAAAGAACAGCATGGCGACAAAACAGCACAGGGAAAAAGCAGCAGGCTTCGAAACAGCACGCCGGACATGACGGCATAGTGACAATACAGCACAAAAAAAAACATCATGACAACAGACGAGTACAGGGAAAAAACAGCATGATGACAAAACAGCACATCGGAGTAAGGTGAAGCGCTGCTGGAGGGGTGTACTATCATAGCCATAACCGCAAACGATAAATCACAACACATGCGGCAGCGAAGTTTCGAATTCGAAAGTGCTCGTTTCGCTGGTTCATTGAAAAACAGGGCAAGCTAAATCATTGAGGAACAGCATTGCTTGAACGGTGCATACCGCAGAACTAGTTGTTATGTAGTCCTTGCTTACTTGGCTTCAATGATCTAGCTTCTTACTGTATTTAAGGAGAATCAGAGCAACTGAGAGATAAAATGGCCCGGTCATCTGCTTTGCGGCCAAATGCCCCAGGTAGTTTATCTTGTCTTATTTACACGAATTCCTTATATTTTTTGCTGGACCCTCCCAAACTTCAAGCCCAAGTGGGCAGTAAACATCCTGTGAAACGAAATTCCCTGCGTTCATTCTACAGCTCTGCTTCAGTAGACTCCCAACTGTGCTTGTTAGGTTTTGTTGTGGTTACTGAGCAAAAGGGTCAAATTTGTCGAAAATTGATGTTTTCGTAAAATTTCCTTCCAAGTAAAAAAAAAAGTATTAAGGACAGTTGCCGGGCCAGTTGGTACATGATCTCACCGAAAAACAGCGCGCTTACACGGGACACGAGAAAGGAGACGCGCACACACAGCGCTGTGTGTGTGCGTGCCTCCTTTCTCGTGTCCCGTGTAAGCGCGCTGTTTTTCGGTGAGAAAAAAAGTAGCTTTTGTCAAATGTTGCGAAAATTGAAGTTTCGAGATAATACTCTTCGAAGTGAAAAAAAGGGATTCAATATAAAATTATAATCAACAAATGCACGCTGATGCATGAATATTAAGGTCAGTTGTGTAGCCTATTTCGCAAAGTAAAGTAACCGCCGGTCAGCCTCAGACAACCTGTGTGGCGTCGTGGTTAAACACCAAACAACCTGAAAATATCGGCTCGGGCAATCCTGCCATCGGTAAAGTAAGCATCACATACTGGATATTTTCAGTGTACAAAGGCATTGTAGCTCGCTCGAAACAAAATTGCAGCAGATTCAAATGACGACAGCCGTGAGTTTTGAAGAATAAGAACTTTTGGTACACCCATGCAGAGTCCTACGTCGGGCGTATTTGTCAGAATTCAGCACCATGGTGGTAAACCCGCAGAACTGATGCCTCCAGAACAACTTCTTCAGATTCATTCTATTACCCGCCATAAAAGAATTCGATATTTGAGATCGCAAATATTGCCGTATACCGTGTTCTTTATTGAGTGTGTGAAACCAGCACTCGCTTACTCCAAAGGTTGCTGCCGCATATGTTGTGATTTACCGTTTTCGGTTGTGGCTATGATAATTCACCCCTCCAGCAGCGCTGCACTTTACTCCGATGTGCTGTTTTGACGTTTTGCGGTTTTTCCCTGTGATCTTCTATCGTCGTGCTGTTTTTCGGTGTGCTGTTTTGTCGTCATGCTGCTTTTTCCTTGTGCCGTTTTGTCGCTGTGCTGTTTTTGTGCGCTGCTTTGACGCATGCTGTTTTATCGTGTGCTGTTCTTTTATGGCGACTAAATCATTAACTAAAGTCGGCGTCCAGAGTAAAGCTCAGCGGAATTTGTTTCTAACTCCATATGCAATCGAGGAGGCTGGGACCTGGATAATGGCCCCAAGGACGCCATAGGCTTCCGAAAATTTGTCACATAATTCTGGCCCCTCACCATAAAAGACGTTACATAAATCTTGGCCGTGGGCTCTGATCGGCTTCTTTCGGTATTTAGGAAGAAAAGGGGGTGGCTCCAGTGAACCTCACCTTCCTTGCGCATAAGCGCTGGAGTGCTGCCATTCTGGCTGTATTCGGGCGTCGTGTTCAACACACAGACCACCGCCGGTGCTGTCGCGACGAAGAGCCTATTATAGCTCGCGAGCGATGCGCATTGTCTTCCCTCCGCTTCATGTTACGGGCATACGAAGAGTGTCGGAGAATGCTCGCCCTCCCCTCAACACCCCTCGTTCGGCGCCGTCGGTGCGCGGGACGTTCCGAGCGGCGGGTGCCCACCTGCACTGTCTGGCACCGGACGCGGAGCCCTTGTCTCGAACTGCGCAATTCGAGACCCTTCTGGCAATACTATCGCGCAGTCACTGGTTGTCTACCGAACTTGCCGGGCGCTTGTCCCCGTAGGCCGTAGCTCCTGACTCAGTGAACTTTCTGCGCCCAACGCAGACTTCAGTCGCTTTCGTCGACAGGGCACTCGGTACCTGCGTTCACTCGGTAAGTCGGAGAGACCGTATTTGTTTCGTTTGAACGTCACGAGGTGCGCGCGCTGTGCGCATCTCTAAGTGAACCTCAGGTGGCTGATTCCAGGCCGCGTTAGCCTGATTTACTTAGAAGACAGAATTCGGTAACTTGATTCCTACGTAGGAAATTAAGAAGTGTAAATGTAAGTATTTTATAAATTATAAAGAAAGGTAACAAGGTTCAATGACTGTCTCACTAACTTTGGAATGTATAGGAGAGTTCACGTGAAGGAGGGAGGGATAAAGAGCCGCCGCATAGTGGAGTGCTCCGGATTAACTTGGACGACCTCTTGTTATTTAATGTGCACTGATATCGCCCAGCACAGTAGCAATTTTACATTTAGCCTGTATTGTAATGTAGCCTCCGCGGCTGGAATTCGATTCCATGAACCCGCGACCTCGTGCTCACCAGTCGAGCGCCATAGCCACTGAACTGCAGCGGCGGATCGAGTCGAGACTAAAACTAAATTAATGGACTATTCCAATGGGCGATCCGGAGCAGGTTTTCTTGCTCCGCGAAACTGGAGGGCGTGTTGAAGGGCGATTTGATTACATGAGATCCTTAGTTCTGACTGGACCGCGACGAATATTTTGCTTATTCGCCAAAGCGGAGAGCTGCTCCGGATGGCCGATTGGAATACGCCATGGCTCAAATGTCTTATCTTTTTCCCGCACTCTGTGGAGGCGGTAGCGCGGTATCTGCTGGCCCTGATTGTGCGATCTGTCAGCTGATTGAATGCTGTCTTGGGGATGGATTATTCCAACAGAATACCTAATTTCGGCCAAGAAACGCTCTCATGTATTTTTATTCCCGATTACTAATGCGTGTGCTGTTATACGCTTGCGCCGATGGCGCATACTCGTCACGTGACGCGACGAAAAGTGTGCTTGTGTACACAAGCACACTTTCGCATAGTACAGGGGCCTCCAGCATTTCGCCTTCATAGAAATGCGACCGCCGCGGCCGGGACCGAACCCGAGTCTTTCGGGTCAGCAGCAGAGCGCCTTAACCACTGAGCCACCGCGGCGGCTACCCTTAAATGGGCTCTGAAACACCCTCTGAGAAATGCACATCAACTCACTCAATCACTGCATTGTGTTGTCATGAAAGCAGCTGAGCCAAATAATACATTTCTACACTCAGCGGAGGACCCGCAATCACGCGCGAAAGTTGACGAGCCCTTCCCGGCGACTCTTTTATGCTCGCACCCTCCTCCATCGCTCGCATCTACGTATACATGTTGAGAGGCGGCTACTGGTTAGATTCTTTCAGACGTCAGGCAGCTAGCTACCAAGGCTGCGGACAATTAGCCGCGTAGCTCCGGCGGGCCAGGAAGGTCTCCCCCGGAGGTGGGGCCAGCATAGGAGCGCCGACCTTCCAGCGTGCAAAATGTAACGAGAGGAAAGGGAAAAGCGCGAAGACGCTGAAATTGAAATTTTGACTGCAGATAGCTCAGCTTCTACAAACGCATTAGAAAATTTCTTGCTGGACAGTATTCGTTAAGAGGCATTCTTTAACATTCCAGCCATACTGAAACTTTATTAGAGCCCCTTTAACTTAATCCCGTCTTCCACAGTACGGTCCAAGGGTTCACGCAGACGGCGTCACCCTTTGGATAGCGAAGGGAAGTGACGGGCAGATTGAAGACGCGCTTAAGAGGCTGCGAACGAGATAGAAGACTATCTTAAAGGGACTATGCAATAAATTAATTGAGGTTATATAGCGCAGACGAGAGATAGGCATTTCATCACTCGTCACACCAACGCAAGAATTTTTGAGCTAGCATCAATAACAACGACGATATAGACAAATAAAAATTGCGCTCCTCCTCTCCCCATTCAACTCGTACACAGGGGGCACCAGAAAAAAATAAAGAAAACAGCTCTGGGACTGGGCCCCGCCCATGAATACGTCATCCGCTGACGTTCCTTTTGCAACTTCCGGTTGCCGCTCGCACCCCAGCAGCAGCGTCGGCGGCGTGATTGCGGCGCGCGTCGGGTTTCTTTGCTTGTCGTCTGATGGACCCGGACCTCGAGGCGCGACTGCTCGCTCTTACGGCCGCGATGGGCATCGATCCCTATGCGTTCACGCCGTACCGGCTGAACGCCAGCGACGACAGTAGTGACTCGGCGAGCCACTGCGAGTGGCTCCGAATTCCCGACAGAAGGAGCCGGCAGAGAAAAATTGCAACCATATATGCGCGAAGGCAATGCCCTGGCTCGCGCTCGCCTGAAGAGTCGCGCGGCGGCAGGAGCAGACGATTTTCACGGCTACCGGAAGTGTGCCCGTGACGTCATGGCTGCCGTGGCTCCAGCGAATGACAGCATGTGGTGGCCTGGTGACGTCATGGGTATAGTGACGTCTTTTTTCACGATTTTAGTTTCAGAATCGGTCACTACGAGCACACCAATCGGCCCGCGAATTAAAAAAAACACGGTTTTTTAAAAATACATAATAAATTGCCGGCTCAGTTCCGAAGACTCATACTTGGTGTGAATGCTTCTCAGCATCATTTCTGAGCATTGAAAACATTTACAAACGACTTTTTATTCATTGCATAGTCCCTTTAATGGCAAGGGCTTAATTAAAATGCTCCCCCAGAAAAATTGGGGCTGCTTATACTTCAGTTACCAGAGGCCAGAAAAAGGAACGTAGTCCCGCCCCCCCCCCCCCCCCCCCCCCGGATAAAGTGCGTGCGAGTAGGGGAAAGACAGTAAAGGAAACAGGCAAGATTCGCATCTTGGGTTTGTGGCTGCGAGACAACAGAAGGAACAACGAAACGATCCTCAGGCTGGAGAGGAGCGCGCAACAGACAGGAAGACTGATTCGGTGGATTGCGAACCGAATATTGGGCATGAGAGATGCAAACCCCTCAGGCTCATCCAGGCCTTCGTCATCAGCAGGGTCACGTACTCCACCCCGCAATTGCGCCAAACCAAATGCGAGCAAGAGAAGCTGATGGCATCACCAGAAGAAGCACCAAAATTGCGCTCGTTATGCCGGGCTGCACGTCCGCGGACAGGCTGCTAAAGCTGGGAATATCCAATGCACTGGAAGAGCTGATAGAACCTATGAAGACGGCGCAGTATGGCTGACTAATGAGGACAAACACTGGTAGGCATGTTCTAAAGAAAATCGGCATTAAATGCGAAAACTCAGCCTATCCAAGAGAGGACATTTCACTCCACGTTAGGAACAAATCCAAGATTCCCCCGCTCCCGAAGAACATGCACCCTATTCATCTTGAGGATAGGAGAAAAGGCAAGGTTGAAGCACTTGGTCAAGATTTGAAGGAAGGAAAGACGTGCTCTACATTGATGCGGCCGAATACGAAAGAGGAAAGGACAAAGTATCGATGGCATATCCGACGAGAACAAGAAAATACACGCCTGCTGCACGGTCAGGCATAGTTCTACAGTGGCGGCAGAAGAAGTGGCCTTTGCATTAGCAACCACCTCGAAACACGGCAAAGACGGTGTAAGCGACTCCAAGAGCGCTGTTAACAATTACAACTGCGGTCGCATCTATGGGGAGGCAGCAATAATCCTGGAGCAAAACCAAGTCTAGGGCCAAATTCTCCTTATCTGGGCCTCTGCGCACCAGGCTTTGGGAGGAAATGAAGGGGCAAACGAACTGGTTGGAGGTCTCACTTTCTGAGCTGGTTCCCTTTCCCCTGACAAACACATAATTCGAACGGAAACAGACTGATAGGATTCAAAGATATAGTTCAGCACTATATATATATATATATATATATATATATATATATATATATATATATATATATATATATATATATATATATATATATATATAGAAAATGCTAAGGCTTTCATTTGGGCTAGTTGGTTGTAGCAGTGAAACATATTGACTTGCGCAAACACACACACAGGGACCAAAGTAAGTGTAAGAGACAGGACACACCCTGGACTTGCAACTGGATCTTTTACTTGAAACACAGTATTTATGCACTTTCCTTCTGCGCCACCAGTTGTATTTTTTATACTTTTAACGGGCACCAGTCCCGTTGTTCTTATACTTTTCATTCCCTCCGCCCTTTGGTGTGGCCATCAACTTTCGGTAGGCCCTGGTGTTCCTTCATTTATCTGAACATTGGTGCTGTTGGCACGTGTTGTTGGTCTTTCTGCAGGTCTCTCGTGCTGGTTTTAGCTTCTTGATAAGTTTTCATCTGATGCAGACCACACACCCTTTTTATGTTTAACTTTTAGATCCTCCTCGCTTTTCGCTTGTGTTTCGCGCCGCATTAAAGCACCCTATCAAGTTAGATTTCACTTATCTTGTATTGCTAGATGTATTCGCGGTGCTCCCGAGTGCATGTGCCTAGTTCATTTTGTTCCATCAAGCTTCAATTTTTTCATCGTCATTTGACGCGAGGGCAACTGATAGGTGGCACTGGTGGCGCAGAAGGAATGTGTATAAATACTGTGTTTCAAGTAAAAGATCCAGTTGCAAGTCTAGCGTGTGTCCTGTCTCTTACTCTTACTTTGGTCTCTGTCTGTGTTTGCGCTAGTCAATATGTTTCACATATATATAGACTATACCGGAAGCTATACCCGGAAGCTGATCGCAAGCTCAGCAAAAAGGAGGAAACAATTTGTAAGCGGTTACAGACGGGCACAAACCCGAATTCGCACATACTGAGCAGATGGTACCCTTTGCAAGGGACAGGAAAACATGATCCACATGATATGGACATGCACACGCTTAGAAAACAATTCAGAGACCATTAGAAATGAAGAAACACTGGAGGCTCTGATGCTCAGCTCGGATCCAGATAAGCAAAAAGAAGTCACCAATCAAGCCCATGGCAGGCAGCCGCCAGGTTCCAAGGGATCCAGGCCAACTCCTAGCCCTGGGGGTTAAAACCTCGTCGAATCTGATTGACATAAAGTTTTCTCTCTCTGTCTCTCTCTCTCTTTCTCGGTATCATTTAATGCACATTCTAAAGCGCATTGAAAAAGGCCGTCAGCAGCATTTTCTAGTGACATGTGGTTACTGCGTCATGCACAGGCCACTAACCATCACTGGTTCGAGCTTCGCGCAATCCGAATGTCCCGAGTAGACGTCACCACACAGTGGCACACATACGTACACACTGGGGCACCGCTGCGGCGCCCTCAACCTCCGCAGGGAGCAGGGTGACTCGCCGCAGGGGAATATGCCTCCAAGTTTGCAAAGGAGACGTTTATAATAAAGGAGTAATTACTCATTGTCAAAGGAGACGTTTATTGACGCATTCTCCAGCGACACACACACAGTCACCTCGTCCGGGGGACGCGCAAGGAGCAATGCTCCGCTGCGCACGAGGCGACACGAGCAGGTTGCTACAAGAGCAAGCATCCCCGTGGTGTAGCGGCTAGTCTTTGAAGTCTTTTTTTTTTTTTGGGGGGGGGGGGGGGGGGGGGGCACCCACTCACTTAAGTGACAGCTGGCGTGAGAAAAAAAATGCGGCTCAGAGAGGTTTGCCGTTCGAGGAGGGTACAGCGATACGAAGTCCCGTTAAATCGCTCGAATTGGGGATTAAATAGAATGAAGATTGAGCCTAATGTTCAAAGGGGGGTGGGGAATCTATATCGAAAGAAAAATGAAGGTCCTCGAATGCGAGCCAAACGTAGTCGAAGGATAATTGTGCAGGCTATTGTAGTGCGATGAAGGCGCAGTGTATTTTAATAAAATATTACAACATGGACGCCCTTTTGAGCACGCAGCTTATTGTAACGATGAGAAACATTGTCCCATACCTGCGCCGATTGCACCTGCCACATGTGCGTGCTATTCGTTCTGGTACTCGGAAACAGGAGGGACTCATGGTCACCGAGAAAGTTCTTTGTCCTGCAGTAGACTCAGCTAATGATAATGATAGTGGTGGTGGGGGGGGGGGGGGGGGTTCACTCGAGCTGGAGTCGAAGGATTAAACTCTTCTTCATAATTCCCTTACCACTGGCCTCATCAGCAGTGTCTCGCAACAAAAGCCATATTTCCTCCGGATGCCCTTGCTCTCTCGGTTAGGCGATGACCCTGGTGAATTCGAAATCCAACAGGCGGGTCCCGCTGTTGGGTCTGGCAGCGGATGGAACCGTCAGGTCAGCAGTGCCAATACTTTTGTTTCTTCCTTTCTTGGACAATTTCCTTCGATAGTTCTTTTTAAGGTCTTTTGCTGCGGTTTAGCTTTTTTACTGTACTATACAGGAAACCTCATGCGTCGTCGCTCTCGCCATTGGAGTATTACTTGCAACCGAAAATTTGCGCTCATATCCTAGCCAATAAGGTTTTTGAATGAGTATGGTCTGTTAACGAGAATGTTATTCATGTAATGCTAGAAGTGGCTGCTCGCGACTGCTCCCTCTGTGTTTTGTCATATTGGCGGCCCTAACCATTGGGTGCTCCAGTAATGTAGGGACCACACAGAAGTTATCGGGGTAACTTGTATGATGACTGCGTATCTTAGACCATGCCTTCGATTACTGCATGGAAATTCCCGTAGCGTTCGAGGAATCCGTAGTGAACGCTTGACTATTCTTATATGCGATGCTCCACGTGTAACTTGGGCCGTACATTCCATTTCTCTACATTCACCGGAAATTATACCGCGCCCGCGAGAAAATCCAGGGACCCAGTTCTCAAACACTGCAAGCTCGTCATGCGCACGCGTCGATGATGATGCTGTCCTCCTCTTCCCCATTCAAACGCGAACTTCTTTCCGGCGCACGAAAAATGGACCGCCTACCGAGGTCGAAAACTGAGGCGTTCCCCAGCCCGATGACACTGTGACGGAGCGCCCGCCGGTTCCGGAAGCAACCACCTGGCGATCTGCCGCACGCGACCGGCGGGCGGGGAAGGGGAGCGGGGGGGTAAGAGGGGGGCAAGGTGAAGCGTGTCGCTGCGGTGAGGGGGCTGGCTCCTCCACCAGCCGGATGGAACATCTGGAGGCCGCTCCCCGCCGCTCGTGGCCCATGAAAGGAAGCAGCCGGCACGTGCAGCCGGCGCGTGCGGCGCTCGCTCAATGCACGCGCCGGCAGATGGTTGTTGGGCGCCACAGTCGGTAGAGCTCCACCCCTCACAGCCTCCCCTCGCCGGTAGGCGGCCATGATGGAGCCGTGGCTCGCGAGCGTGGCCGTCCGCGCGCCTCGGCGCGTGATGCCTGTCGTGCGCCGCCGCGAAGGCGTCGGGTCCACGTGCGCCCGCAGCACCCTGCGCCTCGGTCGTTCCTCCGGCGTCCCCTACGATTGGCCGCGGCGACCGCGCACCGGAATGCGTGCAGGATGCAACGGGATTGTTCTGCTGTTTGATGGATCGCCCGCGCTCGCAACTCGGGTACGTACACGGACCTTGGTCGCCGCGTTGCGCCTTTGCAGCATTACTGCACAGTGTCACATTTGCTGCGTTTTCCTATATATGATGGATTAATGAACTACGTCCGAAGCTCATTAATTCATCATTAGCATATTGGCACCAGTGCGAAATATGAGTGCCCGTAATGCACGGTGATGACTTGTGTGCTCTACTTAGGACTTCAGTATAATCGCGTGCTGCTATGTTTTGCAGGCCAAGAACCGGAAAGTGTGCACACACAGACCCACACGCACACACAACGCTCTTTGTGTTCGCTTCATCTCCTGTTTCATGTTTCCGCGCTCTCGCGAAATGAACAAACGCAAAGTCAACCATCCCCCAGGCAACTTTTGATGTACGCTATCAGAAGGGAGAATGCTGTAGAGTGACTTTGATGGTGTACTCATCATGATGACGACATGCTTTACTGATGCGGTTTTATGTTCCGCGTTGTGTTGCCGTTGAAATGTTTTTCGTTGCTGCTGCTTTCTCGCCACTGCGTTTGGGAAAGCGCTCACTCGCCATGTTTACTGACCCTACTGTTCCAGGGTTTCTTGAACTTGACAAATCTGACCATCGCAAGCTCTTTGCCGCTCTCTTGTGAGCGAAGGTCCAGAGCAGAGCAGTGTTTGCAAAACATCGCGATCATCTGGCATACAAAGGGTGCGCGCATGGCGTCTGCGTTGGGCAAAGTCAAAGTAGGCGCGCTAGCTCGTTTGCAAGAACTAAAAAAAAAAAATGTTTGCTTGCGTGACGTGCGGCCTATAGTCGAGGAACGCCGGCCTCAACTCTGCGCCGCAGGTGTGTTGCAAAGCGGCTCAGCCCACAGACAACAGGCCGGACGAATGAGGGCTCGTATATATTCCACCATGTCGTGCACGTAGCGGATGTATGAGTGCAACATGCTTTGCGAAAATCGCTGATTTATCTTATTCGCGCCGTGAAAGTTGGTACAGATGAGCATAATATTATGGGTTATGAACTGAGCCTATATATGAAGTGCTGATGTTAATCACCGTCGCAAGGCAGGAGCGTGCAGACATGTTCCAATAACGAGTGCTGCCATAGCTTCGCACTTAGGCTTCGTTTAAAAAATCCAAAAACCCCGCTTTCATGTGATCCAGTTGAATAAGCCTTTGACACAATTACCCCGTGCCAACAACTAAAACATTCTATTATTTTTTTCTTTTCGCTATGAGGAGTTGTACGGCCCATAAGGGCTGACATTTCCGCTGAAGGCTTGGTTTAGTATCACATTTTCTTTTCAGAGTGTCTACAACAAGCGATCTAGAAAAATAGTAAAGCCTAGCAGTGATCCTTGCTCATATAGCGTTGAATAACTCAGCAAACCGCCAGCTGTATTTTACCAAATCCAACTACAAAGCAAGGCGCGCGCACCGCAGTCGTTTCTGCAGGAAATTCTCGAACAAGTGTTGTTGCGACAGGAACCGCTGATCAGCATTTGCTGCGGCACTTACTGCAGCGCAGCCTATATGACAGTATAGACAGTGCAGCCAAAGGAACCCTCCATGGTGGCTCGGTAGCTACGCTGTTCAAGTGCTGAGCCCAAAGTCGCGGGTTCGATCCCAACCGCCACTGCTGCGTTTCTATGGAGGTGAAATGCAAACAAGCCCACGTGTTGTGCCATGTCCAGTTCACGTTGAGGAGCCCAGGGCACGTGCACTGGACATGGCACAACACGTGGGCTTGTTGTGAACGAAAAGCACCATTAGGAGAAGATCCGGAGCTTTCGGGTTCGAACCTGACCGCGGCGGCCGCGTTTCGATGGAGGCGAAACGCTAAGGCGCCCATGTGCTGTGCGATGTCAGTGCACGTTAAGAAACCACACATGGTCGAAATTATTCCGGAGCCCTCCACTACGGCACCTTTCAAAGCGAAAGCTTTACTGGCCGCGAACTTGCGATTTCGCCGTGGCGGTGCTCCGAGGAAGCACATGACGTCACAACGCGCGCGCCTCTCCGCGCCTTTCATCAAAATCCAACTTTCAATTTTCAGTTTTCTCTTTTTTCCCTCCCTCCTTTATCCCGTCCTTTACGGCGCGGTTAGGGTGCCCACCGAGATATGTGAGACGGTTACTGTGCCATTTCCTTTCCTCAAAAAACAAACAAAACAAGTGAGCCGACGGCGTTCATAGAGTTCATTGGCGTTGACAACTTTGCAAAGGGCGTTCATTTTCACGAAAGGAAAGGCGCACAACCGCCTCTGTGGGTCAGTGGAGACCTCAATCTCGCTTTCATGTTCGTGGCATTGGTGTCCAACTGCAAAAGCGGGCTTTGATTGCGTTTCGTACACTGGATAGGCAGCGCGCCCCTCCCTGCAACCCTGGGAGGAGGCATGCAGTTAATGGTTGATCTCGAGAGATTGATCACCAAATGAACGCTGCGGCCTAGCTATTGCTGCAGTGCCGCATGTCAACCACAACGCTGTCAGCGCTAATGCATTCAGGCCACATCTCTCTCACCACCGCCACATGTAACAAAGCATATAATTATAATTGGTTTTGGGGGAAAGGAAGTGGCGCAGTATCTGTCTCGTATATCGTTGGACACCTGAACCGCGCCGTAAAGGATGGGATAAAGGAGGAAATGAAAGAAGAAAGGAAGAAGAGGTGCCGTAGTGGAGGGCTCCGAAATAATTTCGACCACCTGGGGATCTTTAACGTGCACTGACATCGCACAGCACACGGGCGCTTTAGCGTTTTTCCTCCATAAAAACGCAGCCGCCGCAGTCGGGTTCGAACCCGGGAACTCCGGATCAGTAGTCGAGCGCCCTAACCACTGAGCCACCGCGGCGGGTATGTAACAAAGCACGAATGAGGCGTCCGCATATCCAGCGAGCCAGTTATGCGCCCTTCCTTTGCTCAAAGCCATCGCCGTCTCTAGAACATTGTCAACTCCAACGCCAATAAACGCAGTAAACGCCTACATCTTTCGCTTTGTATATCCTGGATTAGCTGAGCTAATCCACATTATTTTTTCTTCCTTTCTTCTTTCACTGCCTCCTTTATCCCTCCCCTTACGGCGCGGCTCAGGTGTCCGCCGATATGTGAGTAAAAATACTGCGTCATTTTCTTTCCCCAAAGACCAATTTTCATTTTTTTTTTCAACCCGCCGCGGTGTCAGTGCACGTTAAAGATCTCCAGGTGGTCGAAATTATTCCGGAGCCCTCCACTACGGCACCTCTTTATTCCTCTCTTCTTTCACTCCCTCCTTTATCCCTTCCCTTACGGCGCGGTTCAGGTGTCCAACGATATATGAGACAGATATTGCGCCATTTCCTTCCCCCAAAACCAGTCGTCATCATCATCATCATCATTATGATTATTATTATTATTATTATTATTATTATTATTATTATTATTATTATTATTATTAACCCGGCGCGGTGGCTCAGTGGTTAGGGCGCTTGGCCACGGTATAAAGTGTGAGTGGACACGGGAGATGCAGTGAAGAGGTGACTGCGCATGCATAGCGGGCACGCGGCGACGCTCGGGGCGAGAGCGACCCTCTCGCGACCGGCCGAAGAACGCGCAGCAAGCACACGTGGCCTGCCGCCTAGGCTGACCGCCCGCGAAACGTACATCGGCGTCGCGCAGTCGCGGCGAGTGTGCGAGAGCGCAACTCGGAGGCTTCTCTCTAAAGAGTACCGTCTTTCATTTTCGGCCCCATACAGCGTGTTGCAATTTTTCTGCAACCACCGTCGTTAGCTGATGGCATGTGTCATGTTCCGCAACAGTCTCCACGACTTAAGGGGCTTATAAACATCTAAATTTACTGCTTGTTTTTTTCCTTTAAAATGATGCGTTAGAAATTAGAATGCATATATCGCGTAGTGGTATTCGCCTATGAGCGCAAAATAATTTATAACTGAATTTCTTCTCTAATGCTGTTTGGGTTTCTATTTCATCAATCGAAAGATGGCTGTGACGTGCAATTGAACTTTAGGTCACGTGAGGCACAGAACAAGTGCAATATTAACGCTTGTACGCAGTTGTAACTCACTGCATCACTTAAACCAGCCTGCTCCAAGAGCTATAATTACGACATCAGCAGTTACAGTGCCGTTTTTTTGTGCCATCACGTGACCAAATATTCTACTACACGTCCACAGAGCCATTGTTCCGTAGATCAAACCGAAACAGGGTCAGGAAGAAGTTCAGTAATAAATTACTTAGCGGTCGTAGGCGAATACCACGGGGTTCTCCATGTATACCAATGCCTAATGCATCGTTTGACAGAAGAAAACACGCAAAACAAAAATTTGGTGCCTGTAGTCCTATTTATCTATACATCTATGTATCTTGTTGTGAATCGTATGCTTGAGGTCGCCAAAAACACTTACCACCCATTTTAAACAGAAACTGAAGAGTCTGTCGAATAAGAAAGGCCGAAAAAAATTCTGCGTTGGGAGAGGAAAGGCGCAGTAACTGTGTCACTGTCAGTGGAAACCTAAACCACGTCGTGAGGAAGCGATGAAGGAGGCAGGTAAAGGGGACAGAGGAAAAGGGGGTGCACAGTGGAGAGCTGCTGAATAATTCTGATCGCCTGATGATCTTAAACGCGTACTGACATCGCATAGCTCACGAGAAGCCTTTTACAATTCACCTCCATGTAAATGCGACAGCCGCGGCCGAGATGGAATTATTTCGTGGCTGTGAGCAGTACCGCATATGCAGACAATTATGTTCTCGAGGACTGACAGACTGCAGGCAAGTTGCTATTAAGCTTTAAATATGGCTGAAAATACCCACAGTTAAGATGCGCTGAAAAGATGTTTCTTTTATTTTATTGCAGGAAAGAAAAAAACTATCGCCCATTTTTTATTGCGGTAAAAGTGTTCTAGCTGACGTTCTACAAGTGTCTGCAGTAACGGGATCATAAATTTTCAAGGGCAGGCGCACAATACCTGTGGACTGCACCGCAACTGACCGCAATGTTCCCAACTCATATGTTCCGCAATGAAAAACGGAATGGCAGGAGTGCTGACGGGTGTGATGCACTTTTCCAAGCCGGAAATAAACGATTTCAGGGTCAGTATGGGCGTCTGCAGTGTGGTTGCGTATGGTGAGTGTCAACACCACGATATGGAGCACAAGTGGGTTGGAGAACCACAGTTTCTTGAAATTTCCATGTTCAGCCACCGACGCCGCCCTGCACCGGGCCTGGTGGGTACCCGCACTTCCTCCTCCCTTTCTCCTTTAACAACCTTCCCCCATACGCTAAGAGGCGCAGTTATGCTGCAACCGCCACGGTAGCTCAACGCTTGGAGCGCTCGGCTGCTGAGCCCGAGGCCGCGGGTTCAAACCCGGCCGGGCGGTCGCGCTTCGATGGATGCGAAACGCAAAAGGCGTCCGTGTGCTGAGCGTCGTCGACAGTACACAGTCTGCGTCACCCTTGTGTAGAGCGTTCGATCAGTGTGATCCACGCAATAAAAACTAAAAGTTGAAGTAGCCCATGGTTTCCGAGCAAAGTGGTCGTGATGACCTTGATTGTAAATCTCTGGAGTTCTACTTGTGCGCAAGCGTTGCCTCTAAATCGTAGAGGCCGCTTCGATGGAGGCGGAACGCAAAAAAATTCTCCGCAAACACTGTCTTAGTGTTCGACTTAAGAGCGTTAGCTACGGGAGCTTCAAGCGTTTACATCGGTGCGCTCAGCAGACGCGGAGAATAAATCAAAACATCCGCGGATGTTTTCTTTCCGGCATATTAACTCGTTGTATCAGTTAATCAATCTCATAAACGTGTGCATCACAACACGATAAATCGTTTGGCACCATTAGGAACCCCCTGAGACAAACGGTTCTGAAGGTCTTCGAAATGCGCGGTTTGGGGGAGGAAAGGTCGTCTGTGCGAATCCCCCACATATTTTGGACTTCATATCAATTAGTAATTTTGCCTTCAGGAACGTGCCGTCATTTGAAATCACTTGGAACATTCTGCGTCAAACGGGTGGCCCCCAAATTTTATGCAAATGGTAGTCCTGGCCGCTATACTGGCACATATGCGTATAACAAATCTAAAGCATAGGTACAAACTGAGGCGCTACGCGCCCACTGTTGCTGTGTGATGTAGTGTGGTCACGTGATAACTGAGCAGCAGCAGCGGTGGCGGCGGCGCAGACTGTGCACATTCAAGAACCCCAGGTGTTCAAAATTATATGTTTAATGCGCGTATCCTTTCCTAAACACACCACTTTTTTATGCTGTTCTCTGGGAGTGGCTGGTGGTGGTAGTGGTTTTATTAAAAATAATAGCAAAAAGGAAGGAAAAGATTTTTGCTAGCCCCGGCATCTGCCATCGATACTGAAGCACCTCATGCAGCTGGGGCAGCGGAAATAAAGGATAGCAGGCAGAATGGAGAAATGAAATTAAAAGAGGTGAGGGGACAGGATGAGAGGATAGGGGGAGAAGTAATACGTACAAACTACTTACACAATAAGAAATGTGTCCAGGTTGTGCGCGTGATTAGTTCATTTTAGAGGAATTAAATCACACACGCGCACAGCACTGTGATGGTTACAACTGGAGAGGGGCGTCCAGTTATTAATCGTTCAAGGTAGAACTTGCGGAGCGTTCGGTCACTGCGTGTAACTACCTGACGGAGAACAGACGGGACGTCAAGCCCGTGTTTTCGAGGAATGCACAGAGGCTCACCAAAGTTCGCTCACGAGTGCGCGCACTGCCCTGCGGCCACAATAGCGTCTTGATGGAGTCTGGTAGTATGCCTTGCGCCCTATAGGCCGCGAGCATATAGCGACGAGCATCGGCTAACGCGGCACAGTGAAGAAGCAGGTGTTCTAGTGTTTCCACTGCACCGCATCCGTCACACACATCACTCGTCGCGATTCCGTGACGCACCCGTCGTTCCCCGGGCCACACGCAGCCAATGCGCGCGCGGAGGATTATTGCACGTTGTGACCTTGTAAGTGCGCGACAGCCGGTGACACTGTCGATGCGCTCACCACCCGCGATGCGTGGGTCGAGGTGCTGCTTTCGGAGATGGTCGTGGATGGCCGCACGCACGTCCTCCAGCGCAAGGGGCAGATCGCTGGCAGGTAGTTGGTGTGCAGCGGTCGCGAGGTCGTCAGCTTCTTCGTTGCCGGCGATGCCGCAGTGACCGGGCACCCACTGTGCACGCACGGCACAATCTCTCTGCGCGAGGCGCTCGATGCGCGAGCGAATTTCCCGCACTAGTGGGGTACCGCGGCCGTTAGATTGCAAACGGCTGAGGGTGGCGCGGGAGTCGCACAGCAGAGCACTCCTGGGCGGCGGAGGGCCGAGGGTGAGCAGCAGGTCCAGCCCGAGCCGGATCCCCATCAACTCCGCCGTCGTGGAGGAGCCCAGGAAGGCTGCGTGTTGCTGGCTGTGCAGTTGCAGGGCGGGGATGGTGGCCGCCGCAGCAAGGGAGCAGCTGTTGCGGGCCACTGAGCCGTCGGTGTACACGAGGAGATGGTCCTGGAGCTCCTCGTGTATGACGGCTCTGGCCAGCTGCTGCACAGCACAGAGTGGTGTGCTCCGCTTTCCCGCAATGCCGACGATCTCTCGCTGTACCTCCGAGGCAGCAGGCCAGGGCGCGCAGGAGCCGTAGGGGGGTGGGCCTTGTGTCAATTGCTCATACTCGAGCAGCGCCGCGCCCATTCGTGAGCGCGGGTGCGAGCGCATACGCTGCAGCAGCGAGCCGCCGTCCGGTGCGCGGTGAAGCCGGTCGATGTGATTCAATGCCCTGCGCGCTGCTTGGAGCTCAAGTGGCCACGCTCCTGCCTCGGCCAACGTTGCGGCGCACTGCGAGTTTTTGGGCAGGCCTAGGCACACGCGCAGGGACTTGCGGTGCTGAAGCTCGAGTTTCTTCCAGCACGGCTTGCGCACCGTGACGAGCGGCAGCGCATAGAGCACCGCCCCCAACGCTGCGGCATTGTATAGACGCAGCGCGGCTTGCTGGGAGATGCCCTGGCCTCGAGCGGTGAGCTTGTGCACGGCGGCGGTGATCCTCTTCATCTGCAGACAGGCCTTGGTCGCCGCGGGGTGGAAGGAAAGGCGCCAGTCGATGTCCAGGCCAAGGTACCGCACCGATTTACGCCATGGAATCGGAGTCCCGTCCAGTGACAGTGGCGCAAAGTGCGCGCGCGAAACGCAGGCAATGGCCACCGATTTGTCCGCGCTCAGCAACAGACCAAGGCCGCGCAAGCTGGCATCGATTGCGGTCAGGGCTCCCTGAAGGCACCCCCGGACGCGGAACGCCTCGCCCGGTGGTCCCCGGCACCACAGAGCTATGTCGTCTGCATATATGGACATGTACACATGGTGTCGGCCGCTCGTGGGGAGGGAGACCGGCACCACCGACATGGCCACATTAAACAGAAATGGCGATAAGACAGAGCCCTGCGGCACGCCCATGTCCACCGGGCGAGGCTTGGAGAGCTTACCCCCTACTCGTACGCGGATGGTGCGCCCGCTCAGGAAGCCATGAACGTATCGCAAAAGGCGCGCGCTCACACCAGCCCCCTTAAGCACCGCGAGAATTTGTGCGCGGTGAACGTTGTCAAAAGCGCCCGAGACGTCCAGTAGCAGCAGCAGCGCAACCTGGCCTGCCGCCCTGGCATGCTCCAGCGCTGTAACAACGTCCGATATAGAACCAGCCGTACACCGCATCCTACGGAAACCCGTCTGCCGCTCGTCAAACATATCAGCCTCCGCAGCCCGCTCGTTCAGACGCTGCAACGCCATATGCTCCATGAGCTTACCTGCCGCCGATGTTAATGCCACTGGCCGGTATCCGCTCAGCTCCGTAGGCGGGCGCCCTGCCTTTCGGATGGGACAAACGACCGCGGTTCGCCAATCCTCCGGTAGCTCCCCGCGTTCCCACACCAGGTTGATCTGCTGCAGGAAGATCTGTCGTTGCTGCGCATCCAGGTTTCGCAGCATCTGGTATGTCACCCCGTCCGGTCCGGGCGCCGAGCGGCGGCAGCAGCGCTGCAGCGCATTGTTTAGTTCCGCCGCGGTGAACGGTGCATCACATGGACTTTCCGAGGCGAGGGCGAGGGACTGGCGTCGCTTCTGGGGCTCTCAGGAGCAGCTATGTTAGCGGAGTTTGCGGGGCTGGGCGGCGCGAATCGATCGGCAAACCGCTCTGCCAACTCTACAAAGCTGAGCCCGTGTAGATTGCGAGGGCGGCCAGCGGTTGACGGTTTGCCTGTGGTTCGGTGATGCGCCGCAGGGTGTCAAACAGCCTCTGCGAGCTGACATCTTCCTCCATCCTTTGGCCTAGTGAAGCGCACTGCCGGCGGTATAGCTTGTTGGCCTGGCGGCGCGCTGCTGCGTCCAAGCGGTTGTAGACAGTCCAGTCGGCGGCTCTGTCAGTCCGTCGCGCCCGTCGCTCTGCGCGATCTCTCTTCTCGCGCAGATTGAGCAGCTTCATATCAGGTGTGGGCTGCCCTGCCCTTACCTCTGCTCGTTGGGTGGCTGCGAGAGCGTTTCGGACTAGACTTGAAAAGAAATCTGCGCCTTGTCCTTGTCCTCCGGGCCAGATATGCCAATGTGTGCTTGCGAAGTGTGATTACATGGGAGGAAATAACTCTGGTAAAGCTGCAACCTAAACATGTATTGCTACAACCTTAATAAAAGATTTTGTGCAAAACTTGAAGCTCCATTCATGACTAGTTTTCCTGAGAACTCACCGCTGATTTCCCATATTCCAGCGCACCTTCGTGGGTCAGGAAAGATGACGTCTGCAGTAGCATACAAAAGAAGGACTGGCTTTGAGAGCAGTGATGGAAGGAAGCCTGATGTTTCGCATATTGCCGCCACCGCATTACTGCGTTAATTCGAATGAGTAATTTACAGTTCTTGGCAATAAGAAGAAAAGTTACCCGTCTAGTACTGCTTCATAATTACATGTCTGGAAATCTGAAGGCAGATCTTCCTGATTGTGTGAAGCTGGCGAGCACTAGGAGAACACGTCATGTACATGAGCAGTCATTAGCACCAATTTTCGCGCGAACTAGTGGGTTTAGGAACAGTTTTTTTCCGAACACTGTCGCGGAGTGGAATGGCCTTCCTTCGGGTCTATGTAAGTCTAGGAATTTTGAGAAGGAGCTCAAGAACTTATTGTATGGCTCCCAGTATCTTGTTTGATGACTCTGGTTTTGTGTCCTGTTTACTGACTTGCGGTTTTGTAGCTGGTGCTCTTTTAGAATTTTTTTTTAGTTGTATGCCTCTCCTGCTTGGGCCAACTCTGGCTTGCAGTATACTGAAATAAATAAAAAATATTTGTACGAATGCTGGGCATCCATATCAAAGAGAAAGAAAATCACTTTTAGTGCGAGCTATGCAGAGCCTGCGAGTACAAGCGGGTTAATGCAGCAGACAACGTGCAAAAGAGACGCGGTGCCTTTCTGTTAAGCGCGCTAGTGTGGGGCAGACATTACAGTAACTGAATTACTGTTATGAAATTACACTAATTTAACCACTTTCCCCTAGAATGTGTATTTTAATGCATTGCCTTTATGGTCGAGCAATTTATTGATGTAATGCGTTGCTTTACAGCATAATTTCGCAGCAAAACTGACATACTTACTTTAGAAATTACTTTTCCCTAAAAGGGACTGCTGTCTTTCGTGTCGGCAAAGCTTTGCTTTCTTTCATGCTAAATAAGGCGCATCGAAAACAGACACAAAACGCTAAGGGGCCCGTGTGCTGTGCGATGTCAGTGCACGTTAAAGATCCCCAGGTGGTCGAAATGATTCCGGAGCCCGCCACTACGGCACCTCTTTCGTCCTTTCTTCTCTCACTCTCTTATTTATCCCTTCCGTTACGGCACGGTTCATGTGTCCGCCGATATATAAGACAGATACTGCGCCATTTCCTTTCCACAAAAAATATTATTATTATTATTAAATCAGATACAATGTGCGGGAACCCTAGATTAGTGCAACGGCAGGAGTGCAAGTGTTATGAGCATCTCCCAAGCAGACGGCGCATTTCGCGGACTTCGAGGCGAACTAGGAGCGCGTGCAGTCAAGAGCTCGTATGGTTGCACCCGCCAATGGTCCCCCATTGCCATCGAACTGAATGGGGACCCGGTACCGGAGGTTGACACCCTCCGCGTATTGGGCCTGCATATCCAGAACGATGGCAAAAACACCACCACCCTCAAAAAACTCCAGCAGGTTGCAGGCTTGATATCGCATCTCATCCGCAGAGTTTCGGGCCATCATAAAGGCATGAAGGAGCGCGACCTCTGTCACCTCATTCATGCCTTTGTCCTCAGCCGTGTGCTCTACACTACCCCATACCTAGAACTATCCAAACACGACATAAATACTTTGGATGCCTTGATCCGCAAGGCATTCAAAGTCGCACTTCATCTTCCCCTCAACACCCCCACAGACAGATTACTAGGCCTGGGCCTCCACAACACGATCGGGGAACTCGTGGAGACCCATCGACAGGCCCAATACATAAGGCTTACACAAACCTCCACAGGCCGGTATATCCTGGACTCCCTCGGAATCAGAATACCGGCCAACGACCCAACCCTCCTCCCCATTCCTCGATCTCTTCACTGAGAGCCAATCATCAAGCCACTGCCAAAAAATATGCACCCCTCCCACCATGAGCAGCGCCGCAGAGCCCGTGCGAAGGCACTCCACCGAGTGTACGGCTCCGAGCCGGACGCCGTATGGGTGGACGCCGCCTGCACGGGTGACGAAGCAACCGCAGCCGTGGTGGACTGCTCTTCATCCGCCCTCCTCACACTACCTCTCCCCCCTGACACCACCCCAGAGGCTGCAGAGGAAGCCGCCATCGCAATTGCCATCACCCGCACGGAAGCCGAGTACATTTTAACAGACTCTAAAACTGCAATTCTAAATTTTGCGCAAGGCCGAGTCCACGTCCCTGCTTTTGGCATACTGGGCTCGCCCGATGCACCCCCACCCCGCCATGTAGAGCTTATATGGGTGCCTGCTCACTCCGGGAATCCCGAAAACGAGGCCGCCAACCTTTTAGCCCGAGGTTCTTTAAACCGGGTTCAGGTGGCCTCGGATCGGGGATTCGCGAGGGAGCGAATGCACTCGTTCAGCGAGATGACGCAGGCCTACAGAGCCTCGCGCCAGCTCTACCCCCTGCCCCACCCCTCCCTAGATAACAAACACGCAACACTCTGGCGCAAACTACAGACACACACACTCCCCTCAGCCCTGACCCTAGCCCACTATCACCCCTCCTTCCCCACTCCTGCCTGCACCTTGTGCCCAGAACCATTCGCCTCTTCCCTCCACATCCTCTCCCTCTGCCCGGCGGACCCTCCCCCGCGCGGCCTAGAGGACCTCAAGACCTGGGAGGACTGGGAGACCCTGCTGCGCTCGGAGGACCCGGCCGTGCAGACAATCGCCAACGGCCGGGCTGCCAGTGTTATGGACCTTAGGGACATAAACACTTGAGTGCAGTGGGGTCGTGCGGAGACCCAGGGGCGTGCCCCGACTTCCTCTCCAACAATAAAGTTTTTCTCTCTCTCTCTCTCTCTCTCTCAGCGTTGTCCGGTTGCGCTCGCACGAGATGCGGAGGAGGAGATGGAAACACGCATGGCTGCGAACATTACCGCATGGAAGCTGTGACGATGTGGACAGCACCGCCGAAGCAATAAATAACCCGCTTCAGAGGCTTTTAACGCTCCAGACAGCATCGAGCAGCAAGGCGCCGAGTTAGCCTCTCGTTTCTGTCTTTACCAAAGTTTAGAAGGCGAGTGCATGGCCGTCTTTCAGTTTTCTTTGTTTTGCTCAGATCGTCTTATCTTTTGTAATGGCCGGAGTTGTTGGGGACAGAGCGGGGGAGGGGGACAATAATAATAATAATTGTTTTTTGGGAAAGGAAATGGCGCAGTATCTATCTGTCTCATATATCGTCGGATACCTGAACCGCGCCGTAAGGGAAGGGATAAAGGAGGGAGTGAAAGAAGTAAGGGGGACATTTGCTGGACGGAATTTGGCGGGAAAGCCAAAGAGTGCGCGTTTCGATTTGAGAGAGAATTTGGTGTTTCCTTTACTCAGTTTCCTCTCGGGGAGAGTTGCTGAGGCTGTGTAACCTGAACGGCGTGGTGCACAACTCAGTGGACCAACTGTTTTTAAATTTTGCTTTTACTGACTAGTTGGTTCGAGGCCACAGCACTGGGTTGCTCTGAATGACTAGAGACACCACGTTTAACAGTAAATCGCTGCAGCACCCAAAAGTGACGCGGACGACGGGTGCTTTAAAATCAGCAGGGCGCGTCCACGCGGCACGTCGAACGATGAAATTCAGCGGGGCTTGAAGGGAGATGTCAGCAATTTTTTCAATTTTTGAGCGGTACCCAGTGCTGAAAGAAATTTCCAGGTCGAACCGGCCTGCGTCAGCAGACAGGCTACTCAGCATGGCGAAGGAGTCCCTTTGTTAAAGCCCGGCAAACTTTTCGACGGCCACTTCTAAGCTGAAGAATTGCTTCTGCGGTGGAATAACTTAAGAAATCTGAAATGCTCATGGGAATTGGTGAGCAGTGCTTCTTCTTGGTACGCATGAAAACTAGAAATTTTTAAAAATGACTTGCATTCATGCCTAACAATTCAGGAGAAAAGCATTTTCGTCCGGGAAAGAGTTAAAAAGCGGATTTTTTCATATATTTTAAGATTACACTTTAACAGCAAATTTATTCAAACATCCCGTCAACGGGCTTCATTTTCTTTTTGTTGCTACTAACGTTTTTACGATCGTCAACGGGCGTTCCCCATTGGTTTTCAATGTAAGTCTTAACTCCTCCATGCGAGCGATGGCAAAACTTTAAAAGAAAGTCTTTTGCCACACATGGGAAGCATAGACCATTGCCTTCAATATTCCCATAACAGTACCTTACAATTTCCAAATAGTCAAAATTTTGTCCAAGAATGTTATACTTGACTTTTCGAAATTAATAGAATTACAATTGCACAATGATTGGGGAATCAATTAGCAATGTAATTTATTACTTTTCAAATCTGGTTTTGTCGTGTATGGTGTGGAGTGTCGCTTCGGTGCATCCTTGTGCTGTCCCTTGTCGGAAGGGTAGCGCAGCTTCTCAGAGAGGCAACATTACTTGAACTTCCTCTTTCAACAGGCAGACTATACTCATCATCGTCAGCCCGGTTTTGTCCGTGACAGCAGAAGTGCTTCTCCTTATCGGATCTCTGTCAAGCCCGGTCCTGCGCCAGCAGATGCCATCTCATCTAGGCAATCTTCTAGATCTATCTTAAAACGTGTTTTCGCAATCTATGTAGGTCATGTACAGGGTGTCCCAGCTAACTTTAGGCAGAGTTTAAAAATATGCCGCGGCATTCTAAGGCGACGCGACCAAGTGCAGGTTTCTGGCTATATTATGGAGCAACCCTCACTATTTGTGTGTTATGCTTAATTGCATGATTAGTCGAGATTAATTAACCAACTTCGCAAGAAATGAGGATAGGCGAAAAAGTCCAATGAGAAGGTTGTAGAACTTTCCGCGATACGTCTAGCTGAGCAGTTTATAACTTTCCGTCTATTACGTATCGGTTTTTTTCTCGCTCTATGCAGATGCCAGCGAAATACTCTCAAACGAAGTGCTCTCAAGCGTTACGTGTAGGAACGAACAGATCATTTCGCCCGATGTGCTGCTGCTTAAAAACGTGACAGGGCTGCGACGCAGGCGCTGGCGGTGCGATTTGCGCGAGAGCAAGCGATAAGGACTGTCTGCTTGTCGCTATCAAGCGCCACAAGAGAAGCATACCGCTGGCCTATATCGCACAGCCAGCTGTTGCGTCTCTGCCCTGTCATCTTTTAAGCAGCAGCACACCGGGCTAAATGATCTGTTCGTTCCTGCACGGAACGTTTGAGAGCACTGCAATCGCGACGCGTAAGCGGGCATGTTACGTGGTATTTTTAAAAATCTGGCGGGCGTCTGCAATGAGCTAAAAAAAGCCTATACGTAATAGATGGAAAGTTGGAAACTACATTTGGACGTTTCGCGGACCGCTCTACAACTTTCTCTCTCGACTTTTTCGCCTATCTTCGTTGCTTGTGAAGTTGGTTAATTTTTCTAGACTAATTATGCAATTAAACACAATGCCAAAAAAACAGTGTGATTTACTACATACAACAGCCAACAGCATGCATTTGGTCGCGTCGTCTTAGAGTGCCTCGGCGTATATTAAAAGCCTGGCTAAGGTTAGCTGGGACACCCAGTATAAGGAACTGCTATATTCTGCTTAATACTCTCTAAACTAATTCATGGCACGCATGTAGTCTACCGAAAAATGTGCTTTAGAGATCCGTTTTCTGGAACGTTTGATGTGGTAATGCATTCTGTGTACTAGATTGCAAGCATTTTTAGCAGATTTTCATTGCCCTTCAACAGATCTACAGTTATTTTATCCTCACCTCCGTCTTTCCCCCTCTGTATTGCCTAAGTTTCTAATGACAATGCCATCGTTGCTCTGACTGCAACCATCTGATTTCTGCCTACAACGAATTCCTTCGTTACTTGCAGGATTTATCAATGCTTTAATTTTTACATATTATACATACGTCGTTGACGTTCGCTCCTTAGACAGCACTCCATGATACTATGTCGTTTCTTAATAATATAGTTCGTTTTTTGGGAGACGTGTTAGTATACTGCCTCATATTTGAAATGCGCATTTAACTGTTATATCGGTAAGGTTGCATACATCGTCTCTATACCATATGGTCACACTGTATGGTAATCGGTTAAAGCGAGAATTTGGAAATTGGTTTTTGAGGAAAGGAAATGGCGCAGTAATTGTCTCACATATCTCGGTGGCCACTCGAACCGCGCCGCAAGGGAAGTAAAGAAGGCTGGAGTGAAAGAAGAAAGAGAAAAAGAGGGGCCGTAGTGGAGGGCTCAGGAATAATTTCGACCAGCCCTGGATCATTAACGTGCATTGACATAGCGCAGCGCATGGGCTCCTTTGCGTTTCGCTTCCGTCGAAACGCTGCCGCCGCGGCCGGGATGGAACCCCGCAACTCCGACTCAGTGGCGAAATAACTGCTCCTAAGCGGATTCTGAAATGCGCTTTTCCGACTACTTCTATCATATTGTTGCTGTGCTTGCTTAGACTACTTTCCACATTCGCTTCTCAGTGCTAGCACTAATTCCAGACATCGCCATTCTGTGGTCTCTACAGATTCTACTGGTTCTACAGAAGAGGTGTTAGATTAACTAACACCTCTTCGAGCACGATGCCAGGTTAGGCAGAAATTATGAAGTCTGTTTGATTTTTTTAGACCCCCATTCGGGTTCTTTCATCTCCGCTGCCTATTCTCGCGTTTGCGGAAGAAGACATTCCTGATTCGAACGTTTATAATTTCTGTAAAACGTACTAACAGTTCCCTACATGTCTGTTCGTCCCTCAGTCCACCTCACAGTATTCCACAGTGTGCTCGCCTTCCTTACGTTCGCATTGAAGTCGCCCGACAGTACAAATCGCCGTGTTACCTCATTCATTCCCCGATTCGGCATCTTCATAGAACCTTTCGACCATCTCGCTCTGGTTACCAGATGTTGCCGTGAATGACTGCAGCTCATTTTAAATTTGTACTTCATGAGGCTTGATCACAATGACTGCGAAGATTTCATAGTAGTGACAAGTCACTATTTCATCCCCTTTGACGGGCCAAGACGGCGGCAGCGATGGCTTTGCCACCCGTATCCCCCCCCCCATAAGTGCGCTCGCTCCCAAGGCCAACCCTAACCACACGAAGACTGACGGTGCGCGCTCTGGAACGCGCCCACTGCCCAGCACCCATGTCGCTTGTGGCGTACGCCCACTTGTGCAACGTTCTATTCGGCCAGCGGGTAAAGAACGTGGCAATGTTGCGTTATGATGTACTATGCCTGTTAAATTAGAAGCCCACGGCGCCTATGCCCCCCCCCCCCCCCCCCCACACACACACACCTGTTCCCAGGAGCGGTCATGGCCGGGGGAAATAGAGGAATGTATGTCGAGGTGAGACGCTCGCGCTTAGTTTGAGCTACGGCACTAATCCTTTCGGCTTTGGCGCCGAGTCATCCCCTGCTGACCGGCAGAGGGCCGATGACCTTGTCCCGCTGAGACATTCCTTTGCTCTCAGCGGAGACGGCAAATCCGATGCGTGGCACTCGATGGAATGCACATGCAGCGAGCTGCGCATGCGGTATCACGGGCCCTGCACGTTCCAGGAGGCGCGGGGTCCACTGGGCTCGGATGGGGAGCCCTGTGCTCCGCCCACTTGCACATACGGTGCCACTGCCCTGCGGTTGGTTATCATTGGGCGAGAGCTAGTTTACCAAAGCTCCGCCCAATTATCGAAGGGGTTAAAACCCGCTGGAAACAATGACTTAGGACGAGCGCACCGAGTCTCAAGCTCGACCGTTTTTAACAACCTTTTTTTTAACAGCCTTTTTAAACCTGCCCTTTTTAAACTGCCTTTTTGTTCACCTGCCTTTTTATATCCATCCCGTCTTGAATAAATCAGTTTGCCAAGAAGTTGGAATTGTTGTCCCAACCGGCAACGTGTCGCCAGACGAGCGGACGACGACCGCTAATCCCTTCGTACTGCTAACCGCCGTCAATCGATCACCGGCCAGCGTGCCATCACCATCCATTGGTCGCGACGAGCAACCGACCAGATCAAACCGGTCATCCCATCAGAAGGAGGGCAAGAAGTTAACTATGCCCACGCAGCTTACCCCCGTGGAAGTTCCCCATACATTGAGCACTGCAACAACCACCAGGCTTCTCGCCCTCTAACTGCGTTATATGGAGCGATGTCGAAGGCTTCACTGTGCGCCTCGTTCTTTTCCTATTCCTACAGAATACTTTTGTAGATTCGCAAAACACGGGTCTGGGACACGTGACTGCAGATGGCTCATGCACATGGGCGAGAAGGTGAACACACCTGTGCTCCACTTTTCTAGGTCAGAATGTGGGCACGCGATCTCTGACTGCTGATTCCATTGAGTTTTCTCTTACTGCAAACATTATAATAGTACGACGCTGCAAACACCGAATAATAATAATAATAATTGGTTTTGGGGGGGAAAGGAAATGGCGCAGTATCTGTCTCATATATCGTTGGACACCTGAACCGCTCCGTAAGGGAAGGGTAAAGGAGGGAGTGAAAGAAGAAAGGAAGAGAGAGGTGCCGTAGTGGAGGGCTCCGGAATAATTTCGACCACCTGGGGATCTTTAACGTGCACTGACATCGCACAGCACACGGGCGCCTTAGCGTTTTGCCTCCATAAAAACGCAGCCGCCGGGGTCGGGTTCGAACCCGGGAACTCCGGATCAGTAGTCGAGCGCCCTAACCACTGAGCCACCGCGGCGGGTCACAAACACCGAAAAATCGCTTAGTATAGCTTATCATTGTAATAAATTAAATTATCTCGTCTTCCAGGGAGGAGAGGAAGGGAGCGCCACCGAGGTGAGAGTACGTTCCTCGCTCGGTTTGAATGCATCCATTTCTGTTCCGCACCGCACCTGAACATAAAAATTGGCCGTCGATCTCGTCGTCGAGAGTAGACGCAAGCATGAAATGCATTGCAAGAAACGCGTACTGCATTTCAGGGCATCTCATATGTGGTGGTAGCTGCACTGGAATGTCGGGGAGCCTACGCCGTTAGCCGATTTTCTCAGCTGGCCAGCGGGCTCCGCTTCCTTCCAGAGTCTTCCAAGTGCCGAACAAGAGGAGGTGGCCCCTGCGCGCGCTACACTGAACGCGGGACCTTCGCCTCGGCCGAACGCCGCCGCTCTGTGCTCCACCACGTACATGTAACCGCAATAAATGTGGCTGCGCCTGTGCAGCCGATCGCGACCTGCAGCTTGGGGTGGCACCACCGCCTCTTGGTCGGCACGAGGCCGACGCTCGCCACGCGAGTCGCTACATGTTTTAAGTACCGTCACGTATACACAATAATTGGTTTTTTGGGGAAAGGAAATGGCGCAGTATCTGTCTCCTATACCGTTGGACACCTGAACCGAGCCGTAAGGGAAGGGATAAAGGAGGGAGTGAAAGAATAAAGGAAGAGGTGCCGTAGTGGAGGGCTCCGGAATAATTTAGTCCACCTGGGGATCTTTAACGTGCACTGACATCGCACACCACACGGGCGCCTTTGCGTTTTTCCTCCATAAAAAAGCAGCCGCCGCGGTCGGGTTCGAACCCAGGAACTCCCGCTCAGTAGCCGAGCGCGCTAACCACTGAGCCACCGCGGCGGGTCAATCGCGTATACAGCCGCTTTCCTTTATCCTGAGAGGACTGCACCTTCAGCGTCTCTCTCTCTGCATCCAACATTTGTGGCGCAGAAATGCAAGACGCCGGCGTGCTGTGCGATGTTAATGTCCGTCAAATAACGTCAGGTGCTCGAAATTTATTCGGAGCCGTCCACTACGGCGCCTCTTTCTCACTTCATTCTTTCAAGCTCCACTTTCTCCATTTCCTCACGGCACGGTTGAGGTGTCTACCTAGAAGTGAGTGTTATGTACGGCGCCTTTCGTATTCTGAAAACCGATTTTCGCAGCGCAGAACGAACGGGGGAAAGATGATTAACACGATATCCAGCGCACGGCGCGCTTGTTAATCACGTAGCTAATCACGCAAGGAGAGTGCCTGTGGCGATGTTCTAGTGGTCTAAGGCATCGGCAAACGAAGCTGCTCTGTTCACGCCGGTGATAGAACACCATTTGGGGCTGAAGATTTTCTTCCTCTGGATGCCATTTGGATGGAAATGTTCGCAGGTATTCGGATTAGTTTTGCTTCATGCTGGAATCCACGGATTTGCCCCATACTCCTTAGACTGCACGCTATCTGCCACGTTAGTGGTCGAAATTTTTCCGGAGTCCTTAAGTGAGGCGTGACTTGAAGCGCGCAGTGTTGCTTCGGAATGTAAAAATCATCTATCCATCAAAGTTGATCAGTCGCTGCCTTAATTAAGTGCGCTTACCGGCTGTGGGTCTAGCCTTCAAGCAGCTTATTCGCATGTTTGCGTAAATGGAGTTTTTTCAAGAAGGTTACGAACGCGCACCTGAAAGCTCCACTGCAGTTCATGATAGCCTTTCTTTTCCTAACTTTAAACGGGAGACCGAAATTTAACGACAAGGTTGAAACAATAGGTGGGAGGATTATCACCTGGGCAGGTTTAAGGGAACAGGGCAAAGGGGACTAACCCCCTACCAATAGCCCCTCGAAGTGGTGACCATAAATGAGCCCCTGGTTATTGCTGCCTATTTCTATCGGTCACCTTTTTTTTCCCCAACTTATCTCCTTCTCTGGTTTGCGAGGAACATCGACAAGAACTTGAGTGAGAAAGGTGAGGTCAAAATACTATGCCAACATGCGATGCTGCTGCTACGAAGATTCCGAACACGGGGCCGCCGTGAAGCATCCGTGGGGACCGTTGTTGCAGATAACCCCTGCTGGAGCTGTTCGCTTAATAAATCAGCTTTTCGTAAGGTGCTATTGCATGGCGTAGAAATTCCGGCTTTGCTAACCAGCTATACGTTAGGCTTAGCCTCGCATAAACTGTGCAAGCACGAGACGCAAAAGACAATCTTTGTGTGCAGTCGTTGCTGGATTTCGATTGCTTCGTATGCACTTGTGTTCTTGTGCTCGTGCAATGCGCGAAAGCACTCATACGCTCGCAAACACCGACCAAGAATCCATGGATCTTGTGGCGTTGACCTGCAACAGCGACGCCACGTTAGCTTGCGAACAAATCTGCTTCGCAGGCCGCTGCGCGAGAGCAGTACGATATAGCTGCTTTTTTTTTCTTTTTTGCATGGAAATCAATCCCACAGTTAAACTTCCCTGCCCTTCCGCTCTGATGGCCGGATTGGGCTCGTCGGTTGCTCGTCTCTAGCGATGAATGGCGATGTTACGCTGGCCTATTACACGGCTGATCGATTAGACGGCGGTTAGCAGTACGAAGAGCCTTCGGGTCTTCGTTCGCTCGTCTGGCTACACGTTGCAGTTGAGGCAGCGACTTCAACTTCTTTTTTAAAAAAACCTATTTATTAAAGACAGGATTGAAATACAAGGCAGGTGAGAATAAGGCAGTTAAAAAAAGGGTGTTTAAAAGCGGCGGAGATCGACTGAGACTCGGCGCGCTCCTCCAAAGTCTTTGATTGCAGAGGGTTTTAAACCCTTCGATATTTGGGCGGAGCTTTACTAAACCTCTCGGCCGTTCTCTCGTTCAGTTCGAACCAACAGCAGTGCAATGGCACAGTACATATAAGTGGCCCGAGCCCAGGGCTCACCGGGTCCCGACCCAGTGGACCCCGACCCTCCTGGAACATGCAGGGCGCGCGGTTTCGCGTACGCAGCTTGCTGCATGTGCATTCCATCTAGGCATCGGCTTTGCTGTGTTCGCTGACAGTAAAAAGGAATTTCCTCAGCGGGGAAAGGTCATCGGCCCCTTAAGACTCTGGCAAGGTCGCTCCCGGTCCCACTCCCCATTTCCGACTTGCTTGGGCACGGCCGGTCAGCAGGAGACGAGACGGTGAGACGTCAGCAGCGAGCGGGGCCAGTGATAAACCATCTGCATGTGGTTGGCGGCCGGTGCACCTGGACGTTTCGGCGCCAGAGCCGAAAGGATTAGCGCGGGCGTCAGTAAACCCCCTGTACTTCGCACAGAGACGACCGCTCCCGGGAAATGGGTGAAACGACCCACCAGCGCCATGGGCTTCTAACTTAACACCCTCTGAGTTACCATATGCTTACGTACACACATACTATTGCACAAAGCCGACGCATAATCTCATGTCTTTGTACACTGCACTCCAGCTCGATTATCGACGCCTCGCCTCGTGTTAAACGGCAACACCCACTCGTGCACTGCATTGCACACCGTCGTCTTCGTCCACTAATACTGCCCGTGCTTCCCACTATCATCGCTTTGACCGAGTTAAAACCCTGACACGTTTTAACGTGTAGGGCAGATTGAAGTTGGCCTGTATCGATAGATTACTGCGTTCTGATGAAAAAAAAGGCTACTTTCTGCGCAAACGGAACTGTCATTATCTAGGAAAGGCCAGAGAATGAAACGCAGTTATCACCGCCACCAGCAGATTCCGCAAGCAAGCTTGGATGGCATCGGTAATGTTTTGTTTTGCGTGTATCTCTGAGGCCAGGCAACACCGCCATTCACATTCAAACGGCAATCACGGGGTTTTTGGTATTTACACTACAAATTTCAGTCGAGAGATGTGAAAAAAATGTCCCATTTTTAAATCAAATTTCTTTCTCGCAAATAAATGCCTCTTTTGAGCCGGAACGAAATTCAACTAGCCATGAAAACCCTAACAATAAAGTTTTACTGAAAGCACAATTTGGACTAAGTTGTGCTCGTGTCCCTTTTAAGGCAAGATAGATCACTGGGTCATTTTCAAAAAGATGCATACGGCATATCAGTTGTTAATCTTCCTTTCCATACGTGTCCGGCAGAGTAATAATAAGAGCAATAGTATAATAAGCATAAAGCAATAGTCGAAAACAAGGATGTAAACTGTTTGTTTGCGCTTCTGTTTTGATTCTGTTGCACGATTGCGGTCGATATCAAGATATCAGTCGCACAACGTGGTAGTTATGTGTGCGATGAAAATATTTGTTCTAACTCAAGAGATCGAATACATTTCGAGATAAAAAAAACCCTGATATTAAGTTGCACTGCGGCTCAATCTCAGTACCGCCAACTATCAGTAAAGGCTGCTGTCTAAAAAGAAAAAGAAATGTAAACGAAGGGAAGCAATCTGGAACATTTTACGCTTTCAGCACTTAGGGGCGCCTAAGACGTCGACGTCCTGCTGCACGAGCAGGCTTGTGCTTCCTCAGCACCAAGCCAATCCAACCAGACAGTGTGGCAGGGGCAAAGAAGGCATTTTCCTTTACAAGAATGCTTTCTGACATCTCAGTATGCCCTTGTCTACTTACTTTGTCTTTAAAGTTCTTATACTGGTAAGAAATCCCCTCTCCTATCGCTTCATTACCTCCGCACGGGGCAGTACATATCCACGGAATTTGTCTACACACGTGGTACATTCTTTTTACGCGCATACCTCCTTCTACATTTTCAAAAAAAGAAGGGAGCGTGTCCTTGGGGGGAACCATGACAAAAATGCGACTAATGAAGCAGCGTAAGGGGCAGATCTCGGCTGCTGTTGAGGCGAATATTGTTATTTATTTATTTATTCATTTTATCCTCAGGGCTTACAGGAAGCATTATAGAGGCGAGGGGCTTTAGTACATGAATATATCAAAAAATGACAAGAAAAGGTGAAGAACATAAATACATCGGGAAAAATAAAGCCAGCAAACCAATGCAATACAGGTAAATGAGTACAATAGTAAAACAAGAACGCCTAAAAATTACAGCACACGAAGGAAAAGAAGTAAAATAAAAAGAACGCAGCAGTAATGGCACCGCAGAATGACGCAGCTTTTGTACAGGGATGAAGTCGCTTTGTAATACGTTAAACGGAGGCATTTAACATAAGACATGATACGCAGGGTGGCGCCACGTAGCGGGACATGCCGACGCCTGGCTACAGCGGCGACGACGTTGGGGGCAGCGAGCTGGACTGGATCATCGCGGGCTTCCGAGCCTGCGCCCAGGAGACCCTCCGCTTCCTCATCGAGGAGGAGCACCTGCCAGGTGCGCAAGCACTGCGCGATCTGCACGGCCTCCAACGCGTTTGTCCACCGCCGGGAGGCCGCATATACTGTGATGCATGTAACTGATATCACTCTGCATGGTAGTGAGGGAATCGTCTCGGCAATGATTCATGTTGTACGCCGAGTCGCTGCTATATGTACAGTGGGGAAACGAACACGATTTTCTCAGAATATGTGCAGCCTTCTGGGCCATGCTGTGTCGCTCACTGTGCATCGACAGCGTTCCAAATTCTTTGAAGGTGAGGGGGAACTGTCGTCCCCACCCACCAGAAATTTAGGCCTCCGCGGATGTTACAAGAACCCCTATACATGGCTTAGAAGCAATCCTCTTGGGCTGTAAACTTTTGACAAGGGCTGGATATCCTTGCCTAGATTATAAGTATAGCCTGCCAGGGAATTTGAACACGTACGTTTTAATTATTTTGGTGCTAAGTATATATGTATAGGAGCGCGTAACCTTGCTGCAGCGAATGTGATGAGGTAACCGGAATCACTATACCTTTCAGTATACCGTGCAGAATCGCCTCTCATTAGCACAGGCTGACAGCCTCTTCGCTTAAAATAGGCCTCAGTGTCACATCCGACGAGGTACTGTTGGGAAAAAAAAGTGATGCACACTACTCGACCTTCGGTTATTCTTCACTGCCGCGCCACTTTCCAGCAGCACATGCCGTTGAGGTAGCTGAGGAGGTGATAGTTATTACCTCGAGGCATGTCGTTCGTTCCGATTCTATTCGCTCCTTCTTGGGAAGAAGGCCGAAGGGCGACGCGAAAGCAGGGGGCCACGCAACGGCTCGTGGTATACGCCACTTTCGCTCCTGACAGTTCATTTTCGCTTGTGCGCTTTTCTACGGACATTCGGCTCATGGCAAGTGTACAGTGACGTCCGCGAGGTCAATTCGCTCCTCACTGACATGTCAGCCCTCTTCTGTCTTCGAAAACTGACGGGGCAGAGACGATTCGTGACATTTCGAAAGGCACGCTAGAAAACTTTAAGGGTGGCAATGAAGGAGTGATAGTTCGGCGGCAGTGCGCTAGGGGCCGACTTCACGCTTCAGATTCGCGGCTGGCTGCTAGCGGATGTCCAGGCTTAGTTCCGGCCCACGTACCACGCTCGAGCTCCAAGCACCTCCAGTGTGTGTAACACTGGCAGCGAGAGGCGTCTTCTGTCTATGAGAGCAGGCATGGTAGAAGTATTCTTTCGGAAGCCGAAGCAAGTTCTGAAGGCTTTATCAAGAATCAAAACCAATATTTTAATAATACAGATTACGAATGCAATGCTGAGGACTGTAAGATCTTGATATTTGCAAGGAACCCTGCCTAACAGGAAGACGGCACCGCTGAAGGCCCACATACAGCGATACGTTCAGCCGTTGTTGAAGGACAATTTAGTTTTAATTTGTGCTTGGACAATGCGCCAGTTACGTCTAGAGGACCACACATCAGGCACGTAGCCAGGAGTTTTTTTTGGGGGGGGGGGGGGGAGGGGCCCAAGGTAGTTTCTTGTACCCTGGGTGGCGGGGGGTAACTGTTTGATTTCGGGAGGGAGGCTTCGGAACCCCTTATTGATACGTGCCTGCCACGCATTGTTACAGAGAAATTTCCCCTATAAGGATGTTATGCGTTCGTCAAAACTGTTGTGGCAGTAATGAAAGGGTTGGGATTCTTCACTGTGAGGAATCCCACGAGATATGAAGTGCGGTGTTGTGCCGTCGTCATTTGTTGACACGTAGGCCTACCTGTCATAAAAGTAGTCGCATAGCCAGTTGCCCAAGGCGGCACACGCAGCCAGTAATGCCGATCGACTTCAAGACTGAACGAATGGCTTCGTATATGCGACGTTGTCAAATGTTTCGTAATGGTTAAGAACCCCACTGCTCTGCTGCGCTTGACACTGTTTCCAAGAGCAGTGACAAAGTGGATGTTGCTCTGACCTTTCCGGACGTCTGACGTCTGTAGAGGGTAAAAGTCCTAGTATAAATGTCAATGGCCGCTTTTCCAATGATCTTCCCGACGCAGTTTAAAAGTACATTTGGATCATAAGAAGTTCACACGGTGCACACAGTGGTTCTTCAGTGGCCCATACGTTCTCGACAATTTCGACCAAAAATCACAATATCGGGCACCGACATTGCGAGATGCTAATGTAGCTTTGCTATGGGTACGTAGTGCCCTACAACATTCTATTGTCACTAACGAGCCATAAGAGCAGCAAAAATTGTAAACGAGCTGAAGAGGGCGGAATATTCCTGGGAATGAATGCAGTTCAATACAAAAGTATCAAAGAGATGAGACGCGCATTCAAATTTCCTGCCATATCCACAGTTGTTCGCGCATAAAGGGATTCTAATTTACGAAATAAATTTTAGTAAACACAAACCAGTGCGTTCAGGAAGGATGTCACGGAGAGAGAAGAGAGAGAGCGAGAATGATGAACGGAAAGGCACGGAGGTTAGCTAGACGACGTCAAGTATGCTACCCTACTCGTGGGAAGGGCAACGGAGGTAGAGGTAGAAAGAGGAGAGTGGAAGGCAGATGACTTTTTCGCGTGTCTGTTGTCCGCAACTAACAGGGTGCACTGAGCAATCTGGAAGTTTACAGCGTAGAACTCAATCCTGAGTCTTTCAAGAATTGTTAAAGCGCCTTCACAGTTGTCCTCTGCGATGAGGGATGTCATAATTCGGCTTAAACTAAGAGAGAGAAACGATGTTGATTATTATGATGATGATGATATCAAAAAAGGTTGACGTGAGGGTGGACACGCTGTGGCCGGTGGGATAGCTGCGTTGGATTGCTCTTCTAGAAAACCATGAGCACTAATAACTGACGCCTCAGACAAGAAGAGTTACTTGTTGCTTTGTCCAATGTAACCGTATGTTACGCTCGTGCTGATCGCGTTCGCTTTTTGCTCAATAGGTTGCGCAAGAGGCACAAACACTGTGGTGTTCTCATGTTTAGCTTTTTCGTGTTGCGTGTTGGCAACCTTTTGAACTCATTTCTGTGCAAACAGCATTGTGTGTCCCTCTGGCGGAGGGTATATAACCCGCTTACATCAAATAAACGCTGTCTTTGGTTTTGCTCGCCGTTAGCGGAGGTTGAGCGCCCTGCCCGGTGTCTTCTTTTATTTTCGCGCCCTTTTCCTTCGGGCCGCGATACAACATAAAATGGCGACGATTTAAGACTGTCTACGGCACACCCCTGCCAGCATCGCCCCGAAGCTTAGTCAACCTCAAGGATGCGAGCTCGAACTGCGTCGTCCGCTCCAGCATTCTCCGTCGCTCGCGACTTTGCGCCGGCAAGTTAGGCCTCGCAGCGCTGCCATTGTCCCCCTGTTTTGTTGACGCCTGCGTTTCGCTCTATGCCGGTAAGCCATGGCTGACTTGTTCAATTGCAACCAGCCGACGCCTCCGTTTCTTGCTACGCCGGGTCCTTCATCAGTGCCATGGAAACAGTGGAAGCTTGCGTTCCTCAACTATACCTAGAGGCAATCGGTGGTGAGCACCTCACGCATCGACGCAGAAAAGCTATCCTACTGAATGCACTAGGCTTGGAGGGGCAGCGAATATATTACAGTTTGGCGCCACTTACTGCGTTGGAGCTCATCAACGTGAATGTCAAGACCGAGCCCGACACCGTTGCTTTCGACGAGGCACTTGCACTGCTTGACAAGCATTTCGCTACAAGCGTCAACGAACTGATGGAGCGACACCGCTTTCGGCAGCGTCGTCAACTGCCGCGTGAGCCCTGCGAAGCGTTTGCAGCTGCACTACGTGAGCTCGCCGCAAGCTGTGAATTCGGTGACCAAATCGAGAAGGCCGTACGAGATCAGCTACTTGAAGGGGCAACATCGCAACAAATACGTGAGCGACTACTTTTAGAAGGAACAAGCCTTACGCTGATCCGAGCTGTGGACTTTGGCAAACACATCGAACAGACACGCCATGAACTAAAGGAGCTGTCAGCTGATTCGGTCGTGCAGAGAATAGTTGACAAGCCGGCACGTGGGAGCGCTAGTGACTTTTTGGCGTGCTACCATTGCGGGTTTACCAGACATCGTGCCAGCCTGCAAGAGAATGCCGAGCAAAGAAGGCTAGATGTCGCAACTGCGACAAAATCGGACATTTTGCATCTGTATTGCGGTCAAGAGGCAAGTCTGAGTCTCCGGTCAACCGGGAAAGCAAGACCACATCGGAAGCGACGAATACAATCTCCGTTCTCAAACTTAGTTCTGAAGGCATGCGCGGGAAAGGTATTTACGTCGACGTTAATGTGAATAATATTACACTGAGCCTCCTCATCGACACTGGGTCATCTGTCTCCCTGCTGAGTGAAGCAAGTTTTAAAGAACACTTCTCCGGCTGTCCACTCACGGATGCAAAAGTGAGGCTGGTGGACTACTCGAAGCAACGGATTGCGGTGACGGGTTGCTTTCTGGCGAATGTAGCCTACAAGCAAGTTTGTACTCCCGTTCTTTTTCACGTCGTGGAGCGTGGTACATCGCTTCTGGGACTTGATGCCATACAGAATCTCCAACTTTGCATTGAAAGGGATGCACTGTCTTGTCTACGAACAGAGTCGCAGTCTTCTTCGCTGCTGGCAGCCCGCCTGCGTGGTGAGTTTTCACACCTGTTCTCCGGTGAACTTGGCCTGGCAAAATGTTTCGTGCACCAAGTAAAAGTTCGTCCTTCGGTGAAGCCTGTATCTGCCACGCTACGAAGATTGCCGCTTGCCCTGCGTGAACGTGTGTCTGCTGAGTCGCGCCGACTGGAACTATCACGCATCATAGAACGAATCGATGCATCCGAATGGGTGTCTGCTATAGTCGTTGTGCAGAAACCTAATGGGACTATACACCTTTGTGTTGACCTACGAGAGGTGAACAAGGCGATCATAGTGGATGGGTTTCCACTCCCCCTCACAGAGGAACTGCTGCATCAGCTGGTAGGTGCAACTAGATTTTTGAAACTGGATTTGAAAGCAGCGTACCATCAGCTGGAACTGACAAGTGAGAGCAGCGAGCTCACAACATTTGTAACGCACGAAGGCTTATTCAGGTTTAGGAGAGTGTGCTTTGGCCTTGCATCTGCACCTGCAGCTTTTCAGAAGTTGATGTTAGCTATAATTAAGGGGTGCCAAGGGGTACTTTGCTGCATCGACGACGTCATAGTCTGGGGCAAGACTGCTCGCGAGCATGACAAGAATTTGCGAGAAGTTCTGAGACGGATCTCTAACGCAGGCCTCACATTGAACAACAAATGTTTTTTTGATGTCGACAAGGTATCCTTTTTGGGACATGAAGTCAGCAGTGAGGGCATTGCACCTATGCATTCGAAGGTGGAAGCAGTCACTCGGGCAGTGGTGCGAAAAGAGTCAGCGTTACGATCGTTCATGGGACTCACCGGTTATTATTCTCGTTTCGTGCCACATTTTGCGGACGTGGTGGAGCCAATCAGAAAACTCTTGCGCAAAGAGCAAGCATTCGTCTGGGACGAAGCAGCGCAGCATAGCTTTGATGCACTCAGTTCAGCCTTATCGTCATGCAGTGTCATCCACATGTTTGATCCAAACTTGCAAGTGGTCATGTCTTCTGACGCATCCGACACAGGGCTCGGAGCTGTGCTGCGGCAGCAGGCCGGGAGCGAGCTGCGAACTGTAGCCTTTACATCCCGATCATTTAAAGCTGCTGAGCGCAAGTACTCCGCAGGAGAAAAGGAGGCCCTTGCATGTCTCTTTGCGTGTGAGCATTGGCATGTTTACTTGTGGGGCCGACGGTTTCTTCTCCGAACTGATCATCAGGCGTTGGTGACATTGCTGTCGTCAGGAGGTTCTGGTAGGAGGCCGCTACGGATTGCAAGATGGTCTGCCAGACTTCTGTACTACAACTTTGACATCGTGTACCACAAGGGAAGTGATAGCGTAGTTGCTGATGCCTTGTCGAGGTTAGCAGTCACGTCTGCAGCTGAGCCGGAGTTGGACGAAGAAGTGGTGTCTGTGGTACTGTCTTGTATCACCAAAGAACAACTCCAAACAGCTACTGCTGAGGATGATACCTTACAGGCTGTGTCTCAATACATTGCATCAGGATGGCCTGCCAAAAAGCTATTAGGCACAGAGCTAATGCCCTCCTATGAGGTGAAGGAGGAGCTCTCGGTAATAGACAACATTGTCTTTAGAGAGGAGAGAATTGTTGCGCCCGCATCCTTGACATCCTTGTTAGTGTTGTTCGCACATGACATGCACCCCGGCATAACGAGAACGAAGCAAAGGCTTCGAGAGAAATTCGAGTGGCCAAGAATGGACAAGGAGGTGGAACATGCCAGTCCGTAACTCAGCGCGTACGGGAAAGGCAGGGCTATCCTACTCCAAGCCCTTGCAAATAGGAAAGCAGCTGGGTCCGAGTTCTTTTCGACTGGAGGATGGCCGTACATGGAATGCATCCGAGCTGGTGCCTGTTCCAGAGGAGTGTCTGACCTAGAGGAACCAGCAGTCGTGCCAGCTGCCTACTGGGGAGAGCGCAGACACAGGTGCTGTGGAAAACTCGAAACTGCCTCTGCAACACCGCTTTCTAGATCACCGCCTGATGCTTCAGGTTCTTTTCAACCCCCTGTAAACGACACTTCTTCAGTAGTGAGATCAATAGAAGCGTCAACTAGGGACAGACGGATGCCGTCACTTTTCCGGGACTTCTACGTGTGACTTGTAGTTTTTTTTGCGAATGGGATGATGTGGTTTTCTCATGTATAGCTTTTTTTCGTGTTGCGTGTCGGTAACCTTTTAAACTAATTTCCGTGCAAACAACATTGTGTGCCCCCCTGGCGGAGGGTATATAAGCCGCTTACATCAAATAAACGCTCTCTTTGGTTTTGTTCGCCGTTACCGGAGGTTGGGCTCCCTGCCTGGTGTCTTCTCTTATTTTCGCACCCTTTTCCTTCGGCCCGCGATACAACACGCACGACCAAGAAAGGCTGAAGCGTTTCATAATCGCGGCTTGAGCGACGCTTCAGATTATGCGTTGGTGCACTTCTATCTCACAATGCAGGTACCGACCCCATGGTGCTGGGCCTCTTTCGGCACCTGATACTGCAGGAGCTCGCCATGGACGTGGATTCGGTGCTAAGCCAGCAGGCGGCAGAGGGCGAGCCTGCAATGCCTGAACCCCCGGACGAGGCTCCGTTCGGCATTCCGAGCGCCGAGGAGGAAGCCGCTCGCCAGATGTACGACCAGCTGCGGAACAGCCAGGAGGAGCAGCAGCCGAGCGATCTGCAGAGCCACCTCCCTGCCGTCTCTTCAACGGCGGTGCCACACGTGAACAGCGACCACAGTGCAGGGCAGAAGACACCTCCCACCGCGGAACCGAACCCTCGAGAGCCAGACTGTTGATGCTGTGTGCACTGCCACAGCGGAGGGTCGCCCGCTCTGGCCTTTTCATTTGAGAGTGTTCATTGGAGATGCTAGTTAGTTTCTTCTGGGTGCTTTTGTGTAACACACTTCCAGATTTTTTAGAGGCCCGAAAAGTTTTTGTTCTTCTTTCAAATGCTGATCCCGTCCTACTGTGCGTGCGTGTGTGTAGACAGTACTGTGACTGCTAACCTACCTTTCCCATCGTCCCCGTTTAAACCCTGAATAGACACCGTTTTAAGAACTGCTTGCTGGACAGCTATAGGATTACATGCAGTCTTCGTACCCGGCGGCGCACCGAGGTAGCCTGGGAATGTGCACCAGTGAGAACAAATAAATGGGAGAAGAGAACCTTTGGCTGCATTGCTCTGCGGGCTGCCTGGCGGCAGAGAGGCATGGTGCTTGAACAGAGGCAGGGTATTTTCGACCGGAGACAGTACGCACAGCAACGTGTAGACTGCAATCGCATTACAATGCGCTACTCATCTGAACTGAATGCGTCTTGATACAGAACACTAAATATGCGGAGACACTGCAGTGGACGCTATTTTTTCGAGTGGCAGCTAAACGCGCAAGGCTTTAGCACCAGCGGGCTCGCCCTGCTCACTTAAGTGAGCTCCAAAAACATCTTGCGTATTGCAAGTCATAAACGCAACTTGTCACACGTGTCGTCTATTAGTCGAGTCACTAGGATCGTATACGTTGGTGGCACAAGTGGCACGAGGCCACGTCTGTCAGGGCTGCTTTGAACCATCCACATCGGCGCACAATTGCACCTGGAAACGCAAGCAAGCAGCTCGGGTGCTTTAAAAGCGCTTTTCTTCTGCGCACTAACTTTGTTTCAAATGCCGCATAATTTGCACGTGCGCCCTGCACGAGTGCGCAGTCTGTAGATTTGTATGTGCACGCCCAGAGGTAGTGTTATATTGCTCTCCATATTTATTGACTGCAGTGGAACCTGGTTAGTCCAAATAGTTAGAAATATCGATAATTCGATGGATAGAACACGGCAGTTGATATGCTTATCTGTAACCTAGAAGCAAGTATATATTGCACCCACTCTAGTGACGTGCTTCTTCCCGCGACGTGCCGCCCGCCCGGCGTGCCGCAGCCAGGCGTTGGGAAGCCTAACCTGCTTCGCATCGAAGCTGCAGTGGACTCTACTTTGAAACTAGCCACTGCCTATCATAAGATGTCTAATTCTGTTACGAGTGCACTATTAATTACATAATCCC